>NW_027185612.1:6075066-6115037 GCF_028583685.1 Petaurus breviceps papuanus | reverse complement strand
CCCAACGCCTTATTCTTACACACAGCAGGGGTTTCATAAATGTTCGCTGAAATGAACTAGTGAAGAGATGATGCCAGAGAGTACCTAGAGAGGAACAAGCATGACAAAGGATATTGAGGTGACATCATGTAAGAATCAGCTGAAGAAACTGGATATTTGGAGATTTCAGAAGAGAAGACTTGAGCATCTGAAGAGCAGTGTGGAAGACTTGTGTGTGGTCCTGGTAAGTAGACCCAGGAGCAATGGGTCAAAGTTACAAAGAGGCAGGATTAGGCTGGGCATCATCTAAAACAAAGCAAAAATAAAAACCTTTCCTAATCATTAGAACTGTCCAAAAGTGGAGGAAGCTGCCCCAGGGTAGTAGGTTCTTCCCTTCAAGATACTTGTTATGCATTTTGTAGCAGGGATTCCAAGGGTCAGACCAGATGAGGTCTCTCTAACTCTGTGATTGTATAAAAATTTAAGGACAGTGAATCTGTCACTTCTTTTTGTTCCTCATAGCAACCAATATAGGGGCAGGTGGCTCCTGATGGGGCCATTAATCAATCTATGTAAACTTTCTCTACCCTCCATTCAAGAGGTCTCATTACTTTGAATTTTCTCCCATATTTTTGTATCCTTGGAATTTCTTGATGGAGTAAAGTTTTGGGAAAATTTAGATGATATTCAAATATTTCTACCCTTGCATGTCTGGCAGGAAGAAACTTTGTCTGGAAGAAAGCTGCTCTGGGTTAGCTTGTGCCAACTCTATCATGTTTGACTGTATTTGCCCTTATTGGTCTACATTTGTAATATTGGGTCTAATTGTGCATGCCTGTAATGTAATGCCAGGGAAAGGCAACTTCCCAAGGTTCAGAATACCAGCATAGGTGCTCTCCATTTTATTCAGTGACCAACCAAGAACAGAGAAGATCAAAACATGACATCATGCAAAATACAGCATTACTAAGTGTGATTAAATAATCTCCAAGTACTACCCCACCCCAGGACCTTCCAATCATTCAATCAATTACAAAGTCCCGGTTCTAAATACTACTCCACCCCTAGGCTATACCTTCATTTAGTCCATCACAAAGCCCCTCTTCTCAAATGGAGATTAGTTTCCAAACATAAGTAAAGTACATTCATTTTTCAACCATAGAACACAAAAAGGTCAAAAGTTCCCCACCCCTGGATCACAATTGAATCTACCCCAGAGTTACATCAAGTTTAAGCACAGCACTTAATACCCAAATGGAGGTATTGACATGAGGCAAGTTCTCAGCAATCTTAGTTCCTGGGGAGACAAGGCTTAGCAAGCCCACAAGATACATTGCCAGTCTCTTCATTAATTCATCCTCTGTCTATAGAACAGTCCTAGAACCCCTGAAAACATTAACAAAACCCTCTCCCAGGATTTCTGTAAACATACAAGAAAATCCTTCTTCAGGGCTTCTGAACCAACAGAAAGGTTCCCAGACCCCTGCAACAACAACACTGTCCTTCACCAGTGGACAGTATTCACTCTCTGTCTGCAGGACAGTCTCAGGGCTTCTTAACCAAAAGCCAGGTTCCAGAACTTCTTCAACAACAGGACTGTCTTTCACCAGTGGACAAATCTGGCAAAACAACATCAAAACAGACAGAAAAAGTACCAGCAAAACAGCCATGTCTCCTCAGTCCTTGGCAGCTCAGGGGGCAGGTCTCAAAAGTCCAGGGCGATTCAAAGTGGCCCCCCAGCAATTCTCTCAGTCTCTCTCTGCCTCCACGAGGTGCTGCTTCCAAAAAGTTCTTCTGCCTCTCTCTTGTCTCTCCAAATCTACGTCCCCAGCTCCTCCCAGTTCAGGACTTTTCACATCAACAAGTCCATCCCACAGCGGGGATTAACAAGCTCTGGGTTTTAACACAATCAGTTTGAAAACCAAGCCAATACAGGGGGATCTTTATATTCCATTACTATCACAATGCCATATTTTAGGAAGGAAATAAATAAGCTAGGGAAGTTTAAGAGGTCCTCTTCACCAGGTTGGTAAAAGGACTAAAATCCATGACATATAAGGATTAGTTGAAGAAACTAGGAATGTGCAGCACACAGAAAAAATAAAAAGATTTGGAAGGGAAAAGTGGTACATAAAAATTACCTTCAGGGGCAGCTAGGTGGCACAGTGAATAGAGCATCAGCTCTGGAATCAAGAGGATCTGAGTTCAAATGCGACCTCAGACACTTAAAACTTAACTAGCCATATGACCCCAAATGCCCCTTCAAAAAGCAAAAAAAAAAATGCCTTCAAATATTTAAGAGTTGTAATGGGGGTAGGGGGGAAGGGTGGTGGAGCTAGATGACACAGTAGATAGAGTGATGGGTCCGGAATCGGGAGGACTCATTTTCATGAGTTCAAATCACTAAGCAGTTATATGTCCCTGGCCAAGTCACTTAATCCTGTTTGCCTCAGTTTCCTCATCTGTAAAACAAACTAGAAAAGGAAATGGCAAACCCCTCTAGCATCTTCACCAAGAGAACCCTAAATGAGATCTTAGAGAGTTGGACACAAGTGGAAAATGACTCAGCAAACATGGGAAGGGGGATTTGACTTTTATTGCTTTACATCAGAAAACAGAATAGGGACTAATGGGTGACTGTTATAGTAAGACATTTAATATGTGTGAAAACTTACCAACAATTAGAATTGTCCAATAATAAAATGGGTTTTCAAGTGGAAAATGAATGCCCATTCGTTTCAGGGAGGCCAAATGGGGACTTTTGGGGTCAGATAGGGGTTTGAACTAAATGAATGTTGAAGGCCAATCCAACTCTAAGGTTTTCTAACTCCACAGACATTATTGCTTATGATTAGCTAGGTCTTAAATAAGTTCTTTAACCTGTCCACGCCTCAGTTTCTTCATGTGTCAAAGGTAGATAATGACACCTGCCATACTATGAGCACCGTAGCTACTTAATATTTGATAATTGATTGGTTGCTTGGGGATAAAGTTATATAATAATAATAACAGCATTTACATAGGAGTGTCAGGTTCAAAACACACTTTATATGTGTCATCTCAATTTAATCCTCACCACTCTATGATGTAGGTATTGTTTTTATTCCCATTTTATGGAGGAGGAAAGTGAGTTGCAGAAGGGTTAAATGCTTGCCCAAGGTTATATAGCTTGCACCTGAGACAGATTTGAACTCAGTTTTTTCTTGATTTTAAGTCCAATATTCTATCCATTACACTATCTAGCTACCTAGGAATACAAAAAGAAATTTTAAAAAGACAATTTTTAAACTTTAAAGTGTTCTGAAGATCAAATTACTATGATTGGTAACCAAAAGACTGAACCCAGTACACTTCAAAGACAGAGGAATCCTTTGAAAAGGTCTCCAAGGTGGCTCAGTCACTGTGGACCTGTTGTATTCCATTCCCCACAAGCTGGCCTTGTTCTGGGTCCCATCTTGCATCCACAATTACATGTAATTTTCTGTGATTACTTTGGCTCCTTGGCCTTTCTCATTTCTGTATTAGTGATCAGTTTGAAATGGTGGGAAAAGGTCTGCCAGTTTGCATTTGTGCTTGGAAACAAATGGAAATGAAAACTCATATTAAAAAAAACCCCACAAAAACGAACCCAAACCCTAATCCAAAATGAACAGCAGGTTGGTAAGGGCAAAGTCAAGGGTTCCTTTCTGTGGATGACTGTCATAACAGACCACTCAGCAATGAGGCTCAATGCATTGGACATTTTCCCACACTTCTTTCTCTAAGGTTGGGATTTATTTGTCTTCCATTTTTTCTGTCACTAAACCTCAACAAGATCCCCTTTTATGGGCTCTAGACCAACTCTTCCTCACTTAAATCCTGGAGAAACGTCAGTGGAGGTGTGTGTGTGTGTGTGTGTGTGTGTGTGTGTGTGTGTGTGTGTGTGATTATGGCTAAAGGGTTTGAAAAGGCATGTGTTTGGGTAGAATGACAAGGATATCCTTCCAGTCTGCCACAGTTGAAAGCATGCTGGCAACTCCTGGCATTACAATCATGGCTACTTTCAACCTCCCCATTGTAAATATTGGACCCCATGATATAAGGAAGAAAGAAGGATGGAAACATGTGACATCATATTCCTTCCCCACAGTTTACTGCTATTTCAAGCTGGCACTTTATTTCTCTCTAAGATTGTAGGGAAGGGGTGTATGACTAGAGGTTATGGCCCCATGGTCACAGAGAATACCTCAGGATGTGGGATCAACTTGTTGGTCATGATAAATTGTCCGGGCACTTCTGGACTAAATAATTTTTTCTGTCGATGATGAAACTGATGAGATTCCACTTACGCCGATATCATTTCTCTTATTTAGCCTCCTTTCCTATAGTAGCTAAAATGGGAACTAAGAAGGCAGAACTCTTTGATTCTGTTTCTAGGCCTTCATTCTCCCATGCTGTTCCTTTTCTTTCTCCATTTAACACCTCAGTTTCCCATTTGGAAAAGAGGTGAGTTCTAGTTCAAAAGTCTCTCAAATTCTTTGTGGGAACTGTGTTTTTTAAATGCCACATTTCCTTTTTTCTATTACAGTGGTCCATATGGGTAGTTCTCCATTACAACACCCCTTTCTGACACTACTCTGTGACTGTGATGAAATATAGAGGAAGAACACCAGTGCCTGGAGCTGGCTAACTTTTAGTGTGAGTCCCTGCACAGCACACTCATTAATCTGATCAATATTTTGCATACTGCAGTTTATGAAACCTTTCTAAGAATCAAGATAAATTATGGCTACTGTTAGACTTTTTTTTCACTCAGTCCAATAATTTATTCCATAAATTGAGGCCCATAATTCATCAGACAGAGATTTCTTTTCTTGTAGTCAAGTTTTAATTATACCATGTCCCAGTCTATAGCTGAATATATATCTCCCTTATCAACACTTCTCAGATCTTAGGGTCCTACAGTCAAGTTTGATTTTTGCTCAAATAATACCTTACATTTGTAGAGTACTTTATATTTTTCAAAGCACATCTCTATCTAAGATTTCATTTGATCTATACAACAGTCTGCTGAAGTGAGTGAGCTGGGGGTGGAGTAGCTGGTGCTTGCTGTACTTGGAGTCAGGAAGACCTGGGTTTGGGTTCTGCTCCTGATATTCAATAGCTTGTGTGACCCTGGGAAAGGGGTCAAGATTTAAGATTGTGTAGCCAGCTAGATGGTACAATGGATAGAATGTGTTATCTGCAGTCAAGAAGACATCCTCCTTAGTTCAAATCTGACCTCCGACACTTACTAGCTGGCTGACCCAGGGCAAATCACTCAATCCTGTTTGCCTCAGTTTCCTCATCTGTAAAGGGAAAATAGACAATATGACAGAGCAGCCAGAGCGCCATCCTAAGCATTAGGTCAAGTTGTTTTAACCTTTTGTTGCCCCTGGCAACTCTAAGACTCTGACTCAGCACAGGTGCTGATCTGTGTTGGTAGAGGGAACTCACTTACTGGGAGCTCTCTTACCAAAGAAATTCCAGGACTGATTAAAAAATGGTGGGGGGAGGGGAATAATAAGAACAATGAGGATCAAATGAGATAAGTACATAAAGGGCCTTGAAATTTTAAAGCAAGATGTAAATGTGAGATATTATTATCTTTTGTTATCTTTTACCTTTAAAAATTATTTTTTAGAGAAGGACAGAAACTCTCCAGACAGAAACTAAGACAGGGGGTAGGGTGTCAAGCAATATATTTAAGACTGTGGAGACAGGTAGATGGTGCAATGGATAGTGTGACATCTAGAGTCAGGAAGACGCATCCTGCTGAGTTAAAATATGGCCTCAGACACTTACTAGCTGTGTGACCCTGGGCAAGTCACTCAACCTGTTTGCCTCAGTTTCCACATCAGTAAAATGAGTTGGAGAAGGAAACAGCAAACTACTCCAGTATCTTTGCCGAGAAAACCCCAAAGTGATCAGGAAGAGTCGAACACAATTGAAAAAGACTAAACCACCACAACAAAACCAGTTAAGGAATGGAGCAGAATATAAAATCAGGTCTCCTAACTCAGCCTGTTATTCTTTACCCCCTACGCTATGGTGGTTCACATACCGTGTCACTTCCTACAAGATAGGGTATCTAACACCTAGACAAACAATATTAGAGTGTTATGGCATGAAAAATATATGTTCAGATTTTAAGGAGTATCCAGATTGACAGAAGGGACCCAGTATATAGTTAGCTGTCCTTATGAAGGGAGGAAAATAAAAAGATGACAAGAAAAAAAAAGCTTAGTTCCCATATCCTCAGTGTCTGTCTTCATAAATGGGGACTCCCTCAGCTACTGTGGGATGAACCTCATCTGAGGTTCCTGCATTGTGAGAGACTCCCCATAATATTATGTTGCAGTAGCTCAGTTCTTTCCCTCGCACCTCTGGGGAGAAGGCTCTTAAACCCATACCAAGTCATTTCCCATTTTGCTGACTCTTCCTCCACTGCTGTGGTGGAATTCATCGAGGTCTGCTGCCTTATAGACTTTTGAGTAGTTCTAATTGTCTAACTCTCTGCTATGACATAATCACAAAACCCTTTAGCATTTCCCACAGCCCCTAGGAAAATGGATTTCCATGTCCAGATTGTCACCTTCAGCTCCTCTTCCTTAAAAGGTTGACCAGGTGCACACTCAGGCTTTTAACAGCTCTAGCTTCATCTGTTCCTCTTTTCTTCCTCTCCCTTGAAGTCTCCACCAAATCCCTCCAAGGCTCCTATCTTCAGTGAGGACTGGCTCTATGCTTGTTATTCCCATTTCTCTTTATTCCTTTGTCATAACAATATCACTGAGCACAGGACCACTTTCCCTCAATTTTTTTTCTTCATGGTTCTCTTGATCACTCTCCTTTTTTGATCATATCCACTTGCCTGCCATTACCTGTTTCTTTTTCCTTAATCATGCATTCCACCTACACTTAGCCCTCATTTTCTTTGAACATCCTCATTTTCCTGTTGGTGACTCTTTTCTGAGTACCCTCACCTCAGCCACACTTAAGCTCATTACTGTAGCCCTTACACTTATTAAAATTGGTGATTCCAAAGTTCATTTTCTTTCTCTCATCGAAGCTTTAGTGTTCATTATAATTCTTAACCCAGTAAGACTGTGATTACCATTTTCCTTATCCTCCCCAGCCTTCTGTCTTCTAATCATGCTTTCTGTACTAAAATATAGAAAGCCAAGCATCACTTGTCTCTTCTTGGTGGAAGCACTGATTAAATTAAGGACTTATTCCCACCCAAATATTTCCTATGAAAGAGCATTAAGTAATCAAGGCTGAAGAATGAGTTACTGCAAGATTTCTCACTTGTCTCTCTTATTTTATAACCCCAAAACTATACAAATTTTAAATAAAATAATATTGATTTATTCCAATCAGCCTGCAAGCAGTCTCACATCAGACCAATTCTTTTTTTAAAAAATCTTCTCTTGATCAATCAACAATAATCAACAAGTTAACCACCTACTATGCGCCAGAAACTATGCTAGGAGCTTAGGATACAAGTACAAAGAATTAATCAATCTCTACTGGCATCAAGCTTACATTTTAATGTAAGACATAAGTACATATATAAATAATGTAAGATAGGAAAATGTGTGGAAAGTTAAATACAAGACAATAAGAGAGAGAGGGCACTGGCTTGTGGGGGGTCAGGAAAGGCTGTGTCTAGCAGATGGTGCCTAAGCTGTACTTTAAAGGAAGTGAGCAGGGGGAGAGTAGGCAGTACATTCTAGACATCCAGACACCATTATTGCATCTTTCTCCCATTGCTTTAAACTTTTGGAAAAAGTTATATCCATACCAAAGACCTTTATTTCTCCCTTACACATCTACTCCACACACTGAAAATCGACTTTGCCCTCCTGCTATTATACTGAAACTGCTTTCTCCAAGCTTATTGGGCAGCCTGGTGGAGAGGACAGACTGTTGGACTTGGTGTGAGGAGGACGAGGGTTTGAAGCCCACTTCAGATACTGACTAGCTCTTCACTTAATCTCTCTGTGTCTGAATTTCCTCCTTTGTAAATGGGGAATTTGGACTCAATGACCTCTGCCTTCTCTTCTTGTTCTAAGCTTATGGTCCTATGATCATCAGCACTTAGTAGAGTACTTAATAAATGTTTATTGACTGACAATGGCTTCCAAATCATCAAAACAAAGACCTCTTTTTCAGTCTACAGTTTTCTTGAACTCTCTAATTGGTTTGTTTTACACAGGTGAGCACTCCCTCTCAGAGACGGGACTCTGTCTCAGTGCCAGGAGCTGGGAGGAATCTCATTTTCTGAGTAAGGAATTTGAGTGTTAGAGAGTAGTGACTTGTCCCACATCACACAGGTAGTAGCTGAACTGCAATCAAAATTCATGTTCTCTGACTCCAAAACAAGTGTTTCTTCCACCATATCATCTCTAATTGTTCTGTTTTCCCTTATCACTAATTGTCCTTTTTCTAGTTCCTTAATGTGGATCTGTCCTTGACACTTTTCTCTTTCCTTTTTATATTCCTCCTTTGGCAATCAGATTTACTCATACTGCCTTAACTATTATTATCATTTAGCAAATGATTCTGAAATCTAGGTTGTTTTTTTTTTTCCAAAAAAAGTGCTTTGTAAACTGTAAATTTTCAAATACTATATAATTGTGTCATTGTTATGACAGCCTGAACCTGTAAACTTCTGAGCTCCAAATTCATATATCTACCTGCCTTCAGGATGCAGGATCAAAGATTTAGAGTTACAGGGTACTTCAGAAGCCATCAAATCCTATTCTTCCCTCCCACTTTACATATGTGGAAACTGAGGCACGGAGAGATTAAGTGACTTGCCCATGGTCATATAACCAGACACTGAGATTTGAATGCAGGTCCTTCTGACTCCAAGTCCAGCGCTTTATCCACTAGGACATTTTTTTTTATCTTTATCAGGATATTCTTTTATGATCTAACTTCTCTGACTCCTCTATTTCTGTCTCCATCATATGCCCAGCCTTTATGTTCTAAAAACCTCAGGACTTTCTTCGACTCTTCCCTTTCCCCTCTTCCTCAGTTACCAGATGGTATTGATTTCATTTATTTCATGTTTCTCACAGTTGACTCCTCTTTATTCCCTCACCTTCCACTAGTCTAATATAGGCCCTCATTGCTATCCACTAGACTATTTCAATAGCCCCTTCAAATGTCTTTTCAGCAACACTTTCTCCCATTTCCAATGGATTCTTTATAGCATTACTAGAATAATTTTTATTATGTATAGAACTGATCCTATTACTCTTCAGCTCAACAATCTTCAATGGTTCCCTATTAACTCTTGAATAATGGTAAAATTCTATTTTTTTCAAGGCATTTCACAAATTATTAGTATCATCCTATCTCTCCATTCTTAGCTCTTATTATTATATATTTCCAGCCATGTCACATATATTATCCTCAACACATCATGCAAACTAATTCACACTCTGTCCCACAGAAACGCCTCTGTGCCTTTGTTGATGCTTTTCCTCATATGTAGAAGCCCTCTGTATGATTTCTTACCTGCAGAATTCTTATGCATTCTTTAGAGCCCAATTCAAAATCCCATTCTCCATGAATTCTTCCTGGATTCCCATGAAATCAATGCTCTTCTAATTTGTACCTCATATAGCATTTTCCTTTGAAATTCTCAAAAGCACAAAATCAAAGTAGTGAGAATAAAATATAACAATAATTATTTGTGTCTAGTATCATATTAGATTGTAAACTCTATGAAGTCATGTCCAAATTGTGAATCTGTGTCAGTTTCTAGCACAGTACTCTACATTAATAAATGTTTAATACATGTTGGCTTGATGGATTAATGAAGATAATCTATGTATAAATCACTTTAAGGCTTATATATATACCGTGTTTCCCCGATAATAAGACCTATCCCGAAAATAAGCCCTCCCCTTACTGTGTAAGATTCCTCTAAAATAAGCCCTCCCCCGAAAATAAACCCTATTGAGATTGCTACTGCAGTGAAGGTGATCCCCTGCGCTACATGCTACATTACGATACCCTCTGTATGCACCGTGCCCCCCCGCCATGAAACACACCTGCGCTCCGAGCTGCATCCAATCAGAGCTGCAGCAGTGAGTGCGTCATCCTGTTCTTCCCCAGTGATTTGCTTATTGAATAAAGGTACATTTTTTTGTTCACATTTACCTGTTTATTAAAATTGCTGTCAATGTTCATTAAAATAAGCCCTCCCCTGAAAATAAGCCCTCTGGTGTTTTTCTGTCCAAAAAAAATAATAAGACAGTGTCTTATTATCGGGGGAACACGGTAGCACTTATGTTAAAAACAAACATTGTGAGGCAAAACTATTTTTTTGAGGAAATTGAGACTCAAAGAGATGAAATGTTTTTTTTTTTTTTTCCCATGGCTATGCAGCTAGTGTTGGAGCTTGGATATGTGATAGACTAGCATTTGCTGTGCAATAGTAGATTTGTAATTCACAAGATCGTTGACATAAAGGAGGAAAATACCTTGATGGAAGGTGATTTGCCCAAGGTCACACAGGTAGTATACTGACTATTCTAAGCTTGCCTTATAAATGCTGATTATTTCCTCATAGGTATCATTTCTTCAATATAGGCAAACTGCCACAAAGTCACAGAATCATAGGATTTGAAGCTTGGAGACGCACGCATACATACATTCATGCTCCAGTATTCTAGAATTCCTGTCTTTTTCAGGCACATCCTTATCTATTTTCAAGATGATAATACCAATCAATGATAATAGCAAGAAGAGCTGATATTTACACAGCCTGTGAGATGTAGTATTCTGCATTAATCATCTCATTTGATCTTCTTTTGCAACTTCTTTTCTTTTGATTTCTCTTTTACATCTTTTATTTTTCTGAATTCTACTTTCCTCCTCTTCCCTCCTCTCCTCTTCCCTCCCTTTTCTTTTTCTTGTTCATTTCTCTCAGTACTGACTCCTTTAGTCTTAGTCTTGAGATCAACTTCATTTCATTCAGAAGACTGATTTCTTTTTTCCAGGTATAAGTAATTAGAGGAGATTTCTTTTAGAGGCATATAAGACATTTCCATTAAATAAAACTCTCTGAATTAATCTTTAGGGAAGGCATTTTTTTAAACCAGGAAGATGCATCTATTTTTTTTCTATAACTTCTACATGGGATCAGAAAAAGGAAGGAATTCCATTTGTCTCCCACCTGAAATCCACAGGTTAAGGATTGAACCAACAGTACCTTTCTGAGGTAACACGGGGTATTTGTAGTAAGCGTAATTGGTCATTATGGCATTGTCAGCATTATTAATTGATTACAAAGATCACATACACATATAAACACACATGTATATACACTATTCCCAAATGCATAATACAAAATTGAATACTGAACCTGGAAGTTTCAGACAATGATAGCCCCAGCTATAAGAAGGAGGGATAAATCTACATAATCTACATCAACCATATGGATCATAAGAACCCTGCCTTAAAAATCCTAAATGCCAAAAATACACAACTGAGGCAAAAGAAAATGTAAACAATAAAAGCAGATCTTTCTGAGACTTAGAAACACACAAAATTTCAGAAAAAATTCCTGTGCTAAAGTAATCATTTGCTTATTTTCTTGGATGCCAGATAATATCTTTTAAAACCCATTTGGGTAATTATCCAGCTAATAGTATCTCAAGGTTAATTGATAGGATAATTGGCATATCTGGGATGTGAACTGTGTTTTCTCAGATGTTTTGTTTGTTTTTATAAAGTTCAGAAGCCTGTCATTACCCTCCAGGACAGGAGAGAATTTCTCAACAGCAGCAACTAAGAAGGAAGAAGACAGTTGGGCAATCA
Source organism: Petaurus breviceps papuanus (assembly GCF_028583685.1). Lineage (NCBI taxonomy): Eukaryota > Metazoa > Chordata > Mammalia > Diprotodontia > Petauridae > Petaurus > Petaurus breviceps. The sequence continues at coordinate 6,103,202 of NW_027185612.1, read as the reverse complement.
AAGTAGAAAAGAGACCCTGCCTGACCTTTTCTGCCCCACAATGTCATTATATTCCTCTCTCTGGATTGATAAGCATGATTCTCATTCTATCTCTTGAACAAACACCAAAAATGAAAAAGAGATCTGAGTCCAAAGATGAATTCTGAAAACCTCCAGCTTCACCAGGGTTTTCTATACCCTGAGACACATTAAAGGGTGATAGTGACTATTTCTAACAAGCTATATGCACACCCTTGCCTGAGAACTCAGGTAACTCAACTTCATAATCAATAGGCACACTAAGGCTGTTAAGGAATAGGAAACACCAAACCTTTCCTTGTATCTATGCACCTATTGCCTTCCCATAGAAATGCATGATTATTTCTATATGTGCACATGAGATTCTTGAATATGTTCCCTCTATGAGATGTTCCATATTGCTATGTCAGTCAGGCAACTTGATTTCCACTCCATGTTATTAGTTATTTATAGAGCTCTGTGTGTATACCTGACACTTCAGAGAACCAGGTGCCTTCTCCAAGGAGCTTACAAGTCAGTGTCAGGCAAGTCAGATATACTAAGTGGTAAGATTGGATATGATTTCAAAGGTGCCACTCTGGTGAGAAGGAGGAAACAGAAGACAGGTCCCTTTGTTGATTCAGAAAACGTGAGAAAAAGTGAAATGATAGCAGATTCCTGGGGATAAAAGGCAAATATAGCTACCTCTAGAATATCCACATGTAGATTATCCTTGGCAAGTGAATCATAGGCAGGTTTCTGCCTGACAACCTACTTGTTTCTTGGCTGCCTCTTCCTTGTGTTAGGTGGTATCAATATATTGAACAACACATACTTATCACCCATTTTATCCTCATCCCTGTGCTAAATGCCACTGGGGAAAATAACAGAAGAAGCTCACAAGGGGGAAATTGGGGAGACAAGAAAAGCAGCATAAACAATTAGAGAATAAAATGTGTCAGTATATAGAAAAGTATAGATTATATATATATATATATATATATATATATATATATATATATATATATATATATATATAATGGAAGTTTAAAGAAAGAAGAGATCAGTGGTAGTCAGAGGGAAAAGGGATTGCCCTTGAAGAGGATTTGTACAGGTGAAAAGAATGAAAAATAATTTTAACACAACTGTCTAAGAAAAAATAATTGCTGGAATAAATCATATTTAGGGGAAAAGGGAAAAAGGAAAAGGAAGGAAAGAAGGAAGGGAGGAGGAAGAGCTGGGAAGGAGGAAAGAAAGAAGAAAAATGGAAAGAGAAAGCACCACTATGTTGTACTGTAAAGCAAAACATAAATGACTTTTGCATTCTTTCTACCTGTGTGATGATGAGAAAGCTACTTAATCCGCCCCCCCCCCGTCTCTCACTCTCACTCTTGCTCTCTCTGTCATGCTCTTTCCTTATTTACAAAATGGGGGATAATAATATCTATCATATCTACATTCAAAAGCTGCTGTGAGGATAAAGTTAGATAATTTCTGTAAATCACTTTGCAAACTTAAAAGCACTACATAAATGTCATCATCACCATAAATACTCATCATCATCACTAATAGCAGTAGTATCTTCTGTTTGGGAAAATGGCACCTTTTTTAACCTCCATTAGTTGCAATATTTGGAAATTTATGGTCTAGGGTTAAGGATTTATAATCCAAGTCCATACGTGGATCTGTATACAGTTATTTACAGAAAAGCAGTGAAAGTGACATGAGAATTTCTTGATGTCCTGGTCAGACTGTTATACATTCTTGCCTACCATGCCAGAGTTTGGGCTGAATCCATGTCCCTCTCCTAATAACAGCCAGCTACATGGAGGTTGGCTTGCTTTCAAGCACTAAACATTCCACCAATGGCAACACCATGCCCCAGAATAATAATATAGCCCATCCCCAAAGGGTCAGTGAGTTGAATAGTCAAACCTCACTACACAAGCTATGAGCCATACTGACTCTATGAGACATGAACTGACCTAACTATAGACCAATGTAGCTGATCTAAGTGTTCCTTCCCCAGTGAAAATATTGTGCCACTAGCTATGGAAATCAGCCTGGGGCAGTTAGAATAAGCAGAAATGAAATTAGCTAGCAAGTCAGTGGGAAATTTTACTTAAAGGAATTAAACTCTAAGGTCCCTTCCAAAATGAAATCTTATGATCTTATACTCCATAGGCAAAAGAGAAGTTCCTGGGGGGGGGGAATACCATTTCAGTTCACTCGAGTGGTCCCTGTAGTCCAATAGTCTTTTAGGAACATCAAAAGATGACTTTGAAAAAAAAAACTGTGGATATTAATCTCTATGAAATTCACCTTGAAATGTTAGGAGGTAAGACCTGAACCTCTCTAGCATCCCTTAAAAATATTAAACATTTTGGCAATTAGGTAGTTGTTTCAGGGTCAGAAGGTGCCTAGAGATGGTTGTGGCTAGCTCCTGTCCCCTAAATCTTAATATTAGAGGAAAACCTTATGGAAAGTAAAAATTAGGGTTCAACTCAGATGTAATCAATTTGCCTACTCTGGACTGAATGGAGAATGAGGAGAAGGCTTCATTGACTTATTCCTACTGTTTGATGGCTTGAATAAATGCTTTTGAATGAGTGATGTTCAATGATGACAACCAAAAATCCATACAGTGTAATCCTACAGCTTGCAGGCAATGTCTTAAAATGTGCACCATAGGAGAGAAGACTTGACAAAATCCAGGAGGCAGCAGAGAGGAAGAGAGTCCACAAATCGATGAGTTAATGCTTTTCTTTTTGAGCTACAAGATTGATGAATAGCAAGTGGAAGCTTGAAATATTTTGCTCAATAACACACAGCCTAACATTTTAAAAGAAAGTGGGAGCTTTAAGAATGGAAAAGCACATTATTAAGACAGCTCAGTCAATTTTTTTTATCCTCTTGACAGATATAGGACCTCAATTCCTGATGGAGAAGCACACATATCTCCAAAATATTCCATTTTGGTTAAATATCTGTCTCTCACTAATGTCATTTTTGGAGGAGATAAAAACCCTAGAGAATCCAATCTGTAAAGAGCTATTTAAATGTAAACTAAAAGAACAACTACCACCAGCACCACCAATGGCTGACAATTATTAGTTCTTTGCATAAAACCTTTTACATGCATTATTTCATTTGATCTTCACAACAACCTTGGCAGGTAGATGTTGTAGTTATTATCATACCCATTCTACAGATGAATGAGGCTGAGAGGTTATGTGACTTATCCAGGAAGCAAGTATGTGAGGTGGGATGTGAGGACAGGCAATTCTGGCTCTAAAAACCAGCAATCAGAAGCAGTGTGGTATAATAAAAGTGAGCTGGATTTGAGAGAAAAGAGAAGCAGTAAATATTCAATAAGAATATGCCAGGTATTGTGCTAAGCATTGGGGATACACAGAAAGACAAAAATTGTGCCTGCCCTCAAGGAATTCACATTCTAAGGGAGGACACATGTAAATAACTAGTTCCAGAGAGGGCATGTGGGAGGGGAAGGGGAAGGTACTAGAAGCTGTGTGGACCTAGAGACTTCCTGAAAAAGGTGAAATCTGAGCTGAAATGTAAAAGAAATCAGGGTAAGCAGGTGGTAGAGGTGAAGAGGCAGGGCTCACCAATACCTTCTTGGTCATTCATTCAGGCAAAAAGCATTTATTAAGTGCTTACTGTATACCAGGCACTATGCTAAACTCCAGAGATCCAAAAACAGGCAAAAGATAGTCCCTGATCTCGAGCAACTCAGAGTGTAATGTAGGAGACAGTGGGTAAACAAATATCTACAAATGAGCTATATAGAGCATAAATAGGAGATGATTGCAGAGAGAAGCACTAGAACAAAGAAGGTTTGGGAAAGTCTTTTGGGAAAAGATGTGAAGAAAGCCAGGAAAGTCAGTGGGTGGAGATGAGGAAGGAGAGAATTCCAGGGATGAGGAAGATCCAGAGAAAATGCTCAGAGCTGAAAGATGGCATGTCTTGTTCATGGAACAGCCAGTGTCACAGAACTGGCAGTTATGTGGCAGAGGGAGTGAGGGGTCAGAAGACTGGGGAAGGGAGTGGGGAATGAAGTGGGCTAGCTCTGAAAGCCAAAAACAAAAAAAGGAGGATTTTGTATTTATCCTGAAGGTGAAAGGGAGCCATTAGAGTTTATAGGGTGAGGTGATAAGCTCTGAGGGAAAAATGTTCTCTCCATCTACTTAACTAATTTTACTTATAGAAGGAAGGAAGGAAAGAAGGAATGGAGGGAGGAAGGAGGGAAGGAAGGGAGGAAGGAAGGAAGGAAGGAAGGAAGGAAGGAAGGAAGGAAGGAAGGAAGGAAGGAAGGAAGGAAGGAAGGAAGGAAGGAAGGAAGGAAGGAAGGAAGGAAGGAAGGAAGGAAGGAGGGAAAGTGGGAGGGAAGAAAAGAAGAAGAGAAGGAAGGAGGGAAGGAAAGAGAAAAGGAAAGAAGTAGGGAAGGAGAGAGGAAGGAGGGCGCAGGTTTGCAGGAAGGACATATAGTGGGAAAAGCATTGTATTTTAAATCAGGAAACTAGGCTGCAGTGTTGATTTAACTTCTCTCTGACTCTGGGGAAGTCTTTGAACCTCTCTGAGTGTGCTATTCCACTTGTAACAAGAGGATAACATCTGTCTTGCCATTCTTGCAAGAGATATTGTATCAAATACGAAAACATGCTGGAAGACCTTTAATAAACAGATTATATAAAGACAATAATACCTTGCACTCCCATACATATATCACAAAATAATTATAAATGATCTTCCCATTCCCTGCCCCTCAATGCCTCCTTCCCCTCTTTACTTTTCAGAAGAAGAAAATTCCATCGTAAAGGTTTCTATAACCAATTTGGATTTTCCTAAGGTTTCAGATCTATTTCTGTGCTTTAATATATGATGATAAGCATTTCTGGCTTCAGAACTGTGATCTCAGCAAAATATATCCATCTTAATATTTGCAAAGAACATGATCTTTGGTGGGGGGCAGGGGAAGCAGGAGGGGGATGTCCTCCATACACAACCTAAACACATGAACGGAGCAAATGAAAATGTTATTTATAATCCTAAATATCAAACTGTTCCCCCAAGTGACAAGATCAATATTGCAGCCCAACTCTTTTCCTCCCCTGACAGATGGTGCTATTAAAAATACCGAACAGCATATTTCTTTGGTGGAAAAAAATGAAAAAAATATCCCCAGACAGTCTATATTATCTTCCACAAATCTACATTTTAGGGTCCATATTTTAAGGAAAAGTAATAGCAAATTGTTAATGCGATTCTCCTCCAAATGTTATAATTTCTGTAAAGACAGGGATTTATTTTATTTATTTATGAATTTCACTCAGAGCCTAGCACTGTACCATGCACACAGAAGATTTTAATAACATTTGTTGGATAAATGAATGAATGACTATGAAAAATTAGAATTTTCTGGCAAATACTTGGGGGGGGTGCAGAAACAGGATTTTGTGAAGAGTGTATGCATGGAAAACCAACCAACCTCTTAGGGAAAAGGGAATTAACTTGAACAGAAATCTTCCTTCACAAGTACTTTATTTTTTGAGGCCAAAGGGTAGAAAAGGAGTGGTGGGGTGGGGAGGGAACTGTACTGTGAGTTCCTTACTGTAGGGAAATCCCTGTGAAGGAACTCTGGTTAGTGAAACAAATCAACAATTGGCTAGTAACTAATAAAATTCAAATGTGCCTTGGGAATTAAGAGGTTAGTGCTTTGCCAGAGTATCAGAAACAAAACTTGATCCTAGCTCTTTCTCTAAAGCTGATCTTCTATTCACTATCTTGCATTCATTCTCATTTATCCCCCCCCACACACCACCAACCTCTTTCTCTCTCTTTTTCTCTCTCTCATACTTATTTGTTAGGTTAAATGGAAACTGAACCTGTATTTAACTGATGTACAGAACTTCCAGGTTAGGAAAATGCCTCTTCTATTGCACGATGCACCTTTGCTGTTACTTAAATGTCTTAGGTAGCTAGGTGGCACAGTGGATAGAGAACCAGGTCTAGAGTCAGGAAGAGTCATCTTCCCAAGTTCAAATATGGCCTCAGATACTTACTGGTTGTGTGACCCTGGATAGAAAACAATTCTTAAGGAAAACAAACTTAGCAAAAATAAAATTTTATGTATAGTTTCACTTATGGGAATTGGTAGGAAACTGACTTGGAAGCCAAGAAAGCCTGGGTTCAATTCTTGCCTCTGACACATACTGGCTGTGTGATTCTGGAAAAGTCTCTTACCCTCTTGGTACTTTAGGCAACTCTCTAAGACATTTTGTTGTTGTTGGTCAGTTATTTTTCAGTAATGTCTGATGCTTAATGACCCCATTTGGGGTTTTCTTGGCAAAGATACTAAAGTGCTTTGCCATTTCCTTCTCCAGCTCATTTTACAGATGAGGAAACTGAGGCAAACAGGGTTAAATGTCTTGCCCAGGGTCACACAGCTAGATTTGAACTCGGGAAGGTGAGTCTTCCTGACTCCAGGTCTGGCACTCTACGCACTATGACCCCACCTAGCTGCCCTGTACAACTGTGAATTGCTGAGAATCAATAGTCAGTAATCAATAAACATTTAGTAAGCACCTCCTATGTACCAGGCACTGTGCCAAGTGCTGAGTGGGCAGGCTGGGCAGGCTGAATGCTATACTGACATCTACAGAAGGCCAAAACACCAAGATGAACCTCTTGAGTATATTGTATAGATGCTCTGGGGAGAAGAAGAGACTTGTGGGGGATATGATAGCTTTCTTCAAGGACAAGAAAGGCTGTGATGTGGCAGAAGGATTATATTCATTCTTCTTGGCTCCAGAAGGCAGGAGTAAGAACCATAAGATGAAGTGGTCAAGAAGCAAATTTGGGCTCAATAAGGACACAAGTAAGACAATCACTTATCAGGTATAACTTAGAGGAGATTTTTTTCAGGGGTGAGTTGAATGACATGAAATTTCTTCCAACTCCAAGATTCTGTGATTCTAAGCTGGCTTTATCATCTGTCCTTCCTACACTCTTTTAGAATATGACTTCCTGGTGTCTTTCATCTATATCATATCATACTTTTAACACATGCTGGCTGTATGATCATAGGCAAATCATTCAGTCTCTCAGTGTCTAGGGCTACTTTCTGAAATGATAAGCTTTGAAGCATCTAGGAGGCTTAGTGGATAGAGCACTGGCTCTTGAGTCAGGAGGACCTGAGTTCCTAATTGGGCTTAGATACTTACTAACTGTGTGACCCTGTGCAAGTCATTTATTCCAAATTGCCTCCAAAAACAATCAAACAAAAAATACCAAAACAAAACTCTTAAGTTTCAGAAGCCAGTCTATATCAGTGGAAGGAGTTTATATATCAGGAGTTTCCCATGCTAATGAAATCATAGGTTCATATTTCTCCCTCTCCCCCAATCAAAAGGAGATCAATGAATTTTTTTTAAAGCAATCGGGGTTAAGTAACTTGCTCAAGGTTACACAGCCAGTTATTTCTGGGTGCGGTGCTAAATATCTGAGCCCGGATTTGATCCCCAGGTCATTCCGACACTGGAGCCAGCATTCTTACTTGCTGAGCCACCTGGCCGCCCCTGAGATCAATGAATTTTGATAAATTTTCCAGGAACCCGAGACCAAAGTAAAACCATCCCTTCCCTTAAGAAATTTACATTCTATTGAAATGGAATTCTACTGAATGAAACAAAAAATGTACACAAGTAAACATGTGAAAAGCATATAAAATAATTAAAAGAGGGAGAAATTGTTGATAACTTGCAGGATCAGAAGAGACTTCATATAGGCAGTGGAACCTGAACTCAGCTTTGGAGAAGGTTAGGGGAGGACAGCATCTTCTTGACATGGGGAAGCCCTACCATGATGGACACACTGTCTTTGTCTTCTTTCTGTATCTTTTCTGGTACCAATCTGATAATCAGACATTATACAATCTGTGCTTGTTGACTGACCATTCAAGGAATCCTTTGTCACCAAGCCAAGAGCAGCCTGTTTGATGAATCAAACAGCTTTGAAAATGATTCAAATGAGAATTTGGAAAGAGAAGTATAGCTCTGGAATAAAGCACTGGTGGCCAAAAGAATTAAGAAGGAAAATGCTATCTTTTGCTCAGGTCCTATGGAGGGCACTAGTGACCTGACAAAGAAGAAAAGATTTCCAGGTCTGATTGATGGTGGCTTCATGTGACTAGCTCAGCAAACCCTCTTTTTTTTTTTTTTTCAAAAAAAAAAGTCCCTATATAATTGGTACAGGTATCTTTCCCTTGGATCCTTATAAAATGGTCCTGGATTTTTGTCTCTGCTCATTTTCTCTTGACTTTAAACCATTTAAACTTTGGAATTTCCTCTTCATATTGAGAAGACAAAGGTTTTCCCCATGTATTCTCTATTTCTAAGTTTGGGTGTCCAAGTGAAATGTCTTTACTCTGCCATTACTTTCTTCTGAGCAATGTAATTGGCAATTACTTATTTTTGACAACAGCAGGAAATTTAGTAATCTGCAAAATAAATAGGGCTAAGGGCACGAAAGCCTTTGTGTATATTTCTGTACTTCTGGCTCTTTGCTTCTGTAAGCCCTCACATTATCTATTTCCGTCTGCATTAGGTATTTCACATTATTAATCTCAACTGTTTTTTTCGATCTTCTGTTTTTCCCTAGTTTTCCTGGAACCCTAGAGATGGATACATAAATAGAAGACTGCTGAAGTCCTGAACAAAAGATGTCAGAACAAATATATTGAACGTCTTGGCCTCTGGAATTCTCTAAATACTGTCAAGGCACTGGCAATAGCAGGGCAACTTGTGGTTGAATGGAGGAATATGTTTAGGCATCTGGAGGACAAGCTATGGAGGCCCAGAAAGGAGAGGGCTGTGCCCTTGAGTGATGCGGAAGGATGAGGCTGGAGAATGAAGAACATAAGGATTATGTCAATGGAAGGAGCAAGAGGGAGAGCTTAAGAGAACAGGAAAGATGAATGCACAGGAATGAGAGGGTGAAGGAAGGCAATAATGTGCAAAGCAAGTAGAGAACAGGCTGCCAGCAGAATGAACATGTTCTGGGGTGTGTCACTTTATTTTGGCTTTCCATGTGCTAGCTATAGCCCTTCTGTTCCTAAAAGGGAAAATATTTTCAAATGTCAGTCACACAAAACACTGCTCAAGCTCATTATTACTCCCTTCCTCCCACCCCCTCCTTTCACTCACTTCCTTACATCTGGTGAGGGCATCATTATATTTCTAGTCACCCAAGTTTGCAACCTTGGACTCTTACCTCTCCCTCCTCCCTTCCCTTATCCCTTCTAGCCAATGAAATGTCAACTCTTGTTGATTTTACCTTGAAAAGATCTCGCATCAGTCTGAGTTTCCTGCCACCCTAGTTCAGTCTATTATCTCTAGCAGCCTTCTCACCAGTCTTGCTACCTCCAGTCATTCTATTTTCTGATCTATCATCCATATAGATGCAAAATTAATATTTCCCAAGCACAGGTCTGATTATATCATTCTACTGCTCAAGACAATTGCCTCTGGGATAACACACACTTCTCTAATAGAGCTAAAGCCAATTTTTTTTTCAATCTTCCTTCACACTCTTTAAATTCTAGCCCTACTGACCTAATTACAGTCTCCTTTACACAACATTCCATCTCTCATCTTTATACTTTTATACATACTGAATCTTGTGCTTGGAACATACTACTTATTCATCTTTGCCTCTTAGAATGCTTCAATTCCTTCTAAGACTCAGCTCAAGTAACACTTTCTGGCTAAGACCTATCCTGATCCCCTCAATTTCTCATCTTCCCTCCCCCATTAGAGCAGAAACTATTTTATTTTCGTATTGTATACTCTAGAACCTAACATATAGAAGGCACTTAATAAAATTTTCTTGAATGAATGAATGAACAAACAGAAATACGAGTAAGCACAATGCTTCCATCCCTTGTCAATTTCCTTTCTTTCCATCATTAGACTTCTGGTACCATCTTTCTTCTTCAACATTTGCATTCCCTGCTTGGGTCTTTGGTACATCCAATCTAGAGGGAGAAGACAGTATCTATCCTCTATGATATCAAATGACATCAGACATTAGAGATCCTCCCCTTGCCCCATTAATCACTCAACAACTTAAACTTCTCATTGACAATCATGTCTCTAACAGAAATCGGTAGATAGTGATACTCACTCAGTAAATGTTATCAGATGTGTAACTCAGTTTCCTCAACTGTAAAATAAGGTTATTGGGCTAGATGGCTTCTGACATCCTTTCAAGCTCTAGTCAAGACCCTAATCTGGCAGTTCTAACACTTTAATAAATTGTTATGCTCTCTCACATGTATAAGTGAATGAATACATGATGATAAGAAATAAATGGATATAAATAGGGAATGCTCTCAAAGAGTGTATGATTTGGAGAAAAAAAGCAGAAAATGACTATACATGACTATGCAGAAGGGCAGTAATTTGGGGAAGAAGACAGTGCAGAAAGTGAAAAATATAGTTGAATAGAGGGAGGGGCAGCAGCTCCAATCCCATAACTCAGAGGATCCAAAATTAGTTAATTTCAGGTTATAAAGCTCCTTTAAAAATATTTGCTAAATACTGGCATCAAAATTTGCCTCTGAATCCCTGGATCAGTGAAGTTCAATGTAGTTAGCATTTCTTTAACTGACTCCTGGGATATCACTTATATGTCCTGAACTGAACACCCTTAGGATGGGTGCCTACTTCAGGAAAGCAGAATATTACTAAATCATACATGTCTGAATGAATCATACATTTCCTCTGTCTCAAAGTGCCTCTGTCCTTGATGCCTTGCATTTGCTGTTTTTCCTCCTTTTCTGGGATTTTGCCCCATTGCCTTGTCCTGTATATTCTCTGGTTTCTGATTGCTTGATTACTTATTTTATAAACTACCCTAGGACCCAGATTCTCTATAACTCTGAGTCTTAAGCTTTCTGTGTTTTCTCTGAGATCCATCCATAGTCCTATAGATAAAATCAGATACTTAGTCCTCACAGAAATACCATGGATTCCTTTGTTACCTTTCCTTCAGGAGAAAGGGCAATCAAGGTCAAATGGTAGAGTATTTTCTATGGCACAAGTATCTACTAGTCTGAGATTGAGATCCAAGAATTCAATTCAGTTCATTAAATATTTATTAAGTACCTATAATGTGCTAGGTATTGTGCTAAGTGCTGGGGATATAAGAAGAGGCAAAAGACGGTCCCTGACTTCAAGGAGATTATAATCGAATCATGGGGACAACATGCAAACAAAAATATGCAAAGTGAGTTATATATAGCATAAATGGGAAATAATTAAAAGACAGAAAGCAATAGAATTAAGAGGGGTTAGGGAAGGCTTTCTCTAGAAGGTGGGCTTTTAGTTGGTACTCAAAGGAAGCCAGGGAGGTCAGTAGTCAGAGGGAGAACATCCCGAATTTCTGATGCTCAGACTCCTAGGCAGATCCACATTTAAAATTAATGGAATACTTAGATCTGAAAGAAGAATTTGTCACAAGGTATAATATTTGAATCATATCCTATTAGATAGCCCACATACGCCAAAATGAAGTAATTGCCAATTATCTTACTCAGAAGAATAGAGGAGGTGAATGAAATCTTTTTTTTCTCAATAATAATGTGAAAAATGGGCATTATATTTTAAGGATACACAGATGACATAATCCTTTTATGACTTTGATATTATAAACAGGTCTCAATTTTTGAGAGCACTGATTTATCAAATATCAATGAGTCAGTGAAGACTAAATGTCATGGCTCTTCAGAGAATCACTAAAACAATCATACTTTTTTTCCCTCAAAGAGTGACAACATGTTATAATGGAGAAAGCCCTGGACTTGAGCATCAGCAAAACAGCATGGTAGGCCTGGCTCTTCTACATGAGCCTGTTCAAGCCATTTTACTTGGATGGGCCTCAGTTTCTCTATAATAACAACTGACATGCATATAGAGCCTTAAGGCTTATAGTTGAGTTGAACATGTTACCTACTATGATCCCCATTGTACATCTGAAGGTCAGTTACCCACAGGTATGGCTATTCCTATCCTACAGATCAGATGACTGGACCTGAGACCAGTTAAGTGACTTGATCATGAGAATATAACTAGTCAGTGTCAAGGAATAGATTCAAACCCAGGTCTGTTTTGACTCCACGTTCACTACTGTTACTGTTTGCAACGCTGCTAATATAAAACCAGGGATTTGTAATGGATGAAACATAACATTAGAGGGAAAAAAATGGTTAGATTTGAATTCAGAAGGGGGCCTGGATTCTAACTCTACTTCTGCTACTTGCTACCTGCCACTTCAGCAAGTCACTGAATTTATCTGGGCCTCAGTTTCCTAATCTATACAATGAGGTCATTGGACTAGGGAGGTGACCTCTAAGATCCCTTCTATATCTCTGATCTGAAAATCTCAAAATTCCCATTGCAGCATTAACTTTCTATGATTCAAAGTCAAAGTTCTTTCTAGCTAGAATTTATTCAGCACTTTAAAATTAGCAGAGCTTTTTAATACACATCTTATTCATACAAAAACACTGAGATATAGGTGCTATTCTTATTCTCATTTTCCATGTGAGAAAAGTGAGGCAGTCAGTGGTCAATTACCTGTGTAGGTACACCTAGCTAAGACAGTGTCCAAAGCAAGTCTTGAATATAAGTCCCAAGCACTCTATCCACTGTGCTACTGAGTTGACTCCAGTCTTTACAGCTATTATTAGGGCAGATGATGGACCTTGAATATCAAGATCAGAAGCTTGAGATTTATTCTATTGGAAATGGGGAGCCATTTTGAACATAGGGATATAATTATAAAAATGGATTTAGGAATATTACTCTGTAGAATGGATAGATATAGAATGGTAGATGGAGAAAAGTCAATTAACAATCATTTATTAGGCACCTATTTTTTCCCAAGCCCAAGACTAGTTCCTGAGGACTAAAAGACAAAAATGAAGCTATTCCTGTCTTCCAGGAGTTTACATTCTATTAGGGATAGATGTGAAGATAAATATTTACAAAATAAATACAAGCTTATTTTTTTGGGAGAGTGGAGAATACTCTAGCAACTCAAAGCATCAGGAAAGACTGCATAGAGAAGGCGGCACTTGAGTACAGTTTTGAGGTAATTAAGGAATACTATGAACCAGAGATAAAAGGATAATATATTCTAGGTTTGGGGGACAGAGCCAAACAGTGCAGATATGATAGGTAATGATTATGAGGGAGGAAGAATGACAAGCCTGGACCCTAAAGAAAAGGAAGGTTAAGCTATTCTGGAGAACAATCTGGAACTGTGTCCAAAGGACTATAAAACTGTGCATCCCCTTTGACCCAGCAATACCAGTACTAGATCTGTACCCCAAAGAGATCAAAGAAAAAGTAAAAGGACATATATGTACAAAAATATTTATAGCAGCTCTTTTTGTGGTGGCAAAGACCTGGAAATCGAGGGGATGATCAGTAAATTGTGGAATGGCTGAACAAGTTGTAGCATATGATTGTGATGTAGTGCTATTGTGTTATAAGAAATGATGATGGGGGTGGATTCATAAAAGAAAAAAAGATGGCAAGACCTATATGAACTGAGGCAAAGGGAAATAAGAACTGGAAGATCATTGTTCACACTAACAGCAATGTTGGTCAATGGTGAAACACTTGGCTATTCTGATCAACACAGTGATCCAAGACAATTCCAATGAACTCATGATGAAAAAATGCTATCCACCTCCAGAGAAGTGAACTTAGGAATTCTGAGTGCAACCCGAAGCATCATTTTCTTACTTTTATTTTTTGATATGGATACTGTGGAAATATGTTTTGCATGATTTCATATGTATAATTGAGATCATATTATTTGCCTTAGTGGGTGGGAAAGGGATGGGAGGGAAGCAAAGGATCTGCTACTGAAAATTTAAAAAGAAAAGAATGCTAATAAATAAATAATGTTTTGGTAAAAGTCAGAAAAAGGAGTAATAGGTTATAAGGTTGGAAAGGCAGGTTGAAAACAGACTGAAGACCAGTTAGGAAGCTTCTAGTATAGTCCAGGCAAGAATAACAAGGATCTAAATTAGCTAGTAGGAATGATGAGGATGCAGATGCTAGAGACATCCCTAAAGTAGAATTAAACAGACTTTGGATATCAGAGCCACTGGAGAGGAACAAGACAAAGAAGCTTAAAAGACTGGGGGAATGGTAGTGCCATTCAAAGAAATAGAATAATCTATTTCATTTTTGCCTTTGTGCCTCCAGTAATGAGTGAGAGATTATGTGGTATAGTGGGTAGAAAGCTGGTTTAAAAGCCAGGAGGACCAGAGTGAAAGTCCCATCTCTGATTCACGTTAACTGAGTAACCCTAAGGAAATCACAACTTCTCAATACTCTAGGCAAATCTCTAAGACTAAAAGTTATAGAGAAAGTTGCCAACCTGCACTAGTAGAAGACATTTTCTTGCCTGGGAGACTCCTACACCAACGAAAACAGAGATTCAATCCCTACCCTTATCTTTAGGGCATAGATTTGTGCCATACACATGGAAGCTTGCTGAGTCTCAACAAATTAATTTGAAGTTCAGGAGAGAAGAAGATTTGGGAGAGAAGATAATGAGTTCTGTGTGAGACAAGTTTTTTTTTTTAATTATTGTATCCCCAGTGCTGCAAAATACTTTGGACAAAGCAGATGCTTAAGAAATATGTGCTGAGTATGTGAAATCTGCCCACAGTCCTCTCTTATTTAGTTGACTTTATCCTAATTTCCTTTAATTTTCCAACCACTGAATCATATATTTCTGTCTCTGTCTCTCTTCCTTGCTCTGTCTCTTTTCTTTTCTCTGTCATTCTCTCCTCTCCCTCTCTCTATCCCTCCTTTCCTTCCTTCTCTCCTTTCTTATTCCTTTCTTTTTTATAAGATAGTTTATATAAGCATGCTTATAAAACTACAAAGTATTATATTATTGTAAGGTATTTTTATTATCAGTAGTAGTAATTGAAGGAATTCTTCTCCAAGGTCTGTATCGCCTCCACTTGGCTTGGAAGCCCAGAACTGAACCTGAGCTAATATCAAAAGTGTCTGACCAGTGCTGAGGAGAATAGGTTACCTGCTTCTTCCTACTTACAAAGGTACATCATTTTTTACACCAGGGCCCTATCAGTGGCTAATGTTTAGCTATAAATATGGGGTAATGACTCATTTAAAGCAAGAACTGTATCAATTGCATCTATTCCTAAAAGAAAATGGAACCAGCCAGAAGTGTGGTATCTTCTTAATATTTCTTATGTCACAAGAAATTATTGGAATGGAGCTGAGCAGACAGTGTTTGTGAGTCATGGACACCTTATAAAAAGCAGACAGGGAGAGCTGGTTATGTTGCTAATTACGTGCTTTCTCTGCAGGGGGCATAGGATTGTGCTGAATTTATAATATGGAGCTATCAATCTGGTCCCTTGCTAAAGTACTAGCTTCACTCTAAATTGTTTTTAAAATGGAGTGTCAGATTCTGTCTTGACGCATTCACTGGAAATAACTGTATTCTACAACCCAGTGTGGGGGATTATTGATCTGAAGATCTTTTTTGATTACTAATTCTATTAAGCTTAGGCTATTGAGTTCTATAATGATGTCATTCTTAAGGATGCCGTTACCAGTGGGATAAGGAAAAATAATCCCTAATGATGCCTTCTGAATGGGATGTTGTTTGTTATTATTGATTTTTCTTTCAGTTATTTTCTCCCTGAAATTTCTAAGCGGGTTAAATATATTGGTGCTCTTGCAAATGAGAGAGATGAGAAGATGTGTCTCAGAGCCAGCCTGAGTTAGGAAAACACTCAGATCTTTAGGGGAAGAGGTGACTGGTCATTCAATTGAACTAGGGGGCTTCAACTATCCAGTCAGAAACAGACATGTCCTATAAAGTATTTTCATCCTTTAGGATGTCAAGAACTTGAGTGCAGAGTTGTTGCAGAAACCTCTCTTCCTTGGCCCAAGTTGCAATCATAACTTAGGTCACCCTTTTTGTCCATAGTTCATTTCTTTCCCAAAGAGATGTTTTAAGAGTCAGCGTGGCATTGTGGATGGAGCATTAGACTTGGAGTCAGGAAGATCTACATTCAAATTCTGCCTCAGATACTTAGTAGCTATGTGACCCGACTTGTTGACTCACCCCGAGGAAGCAGATTAACATAAAGTTGCTTAACTTTTATAAGAATCAGTTTCTATATCTATAAAATAAGAGGGTCAGACTCAATGGCTTCTAACCTCCCTTTTAAATCTGACTCTATGGTCCTATGTCCTATGATCCTAGAGCTGCAGAAATACAGATTGTGTGTTTGTCCTTTGTTCTCGAAGAGCACCATAACATCAGAGAATGATGACATGACTTGCAGTTGACTTGTATTTGAGTGAGGGAGGGCAGTGCAAAGTCACCAGCGCCACTTTTTCCTTCAGAGCCATCTGGGTCCAGTGCTCTGATATTCATCAAGATTATTAGCGATGGCTCTGGATGCAATGGGAGACCCTGGCCCTTTTAGACTAAGGTCTTTTCAAATTCTCACTTTAAGTGAGGCAACAACCATTCAGTGAAAAGGCCTCTTTAAGAAGTGAGTCAAGGTATAGACCCTTTAGTAATAATAATAATAAATAAAACTGGGAGGAGAAGACCCTCAGGACTGCTGGCCAAAAGAGAAACAGTTACTACTTACTATTTACATTCACTCTGTGCCAGGATGGCAGGGACCTATTGTTGTCCAATCTATGAGTTCCAGAGTGAACTGGGTTCAAAGATCAAACTTTAAAAACCCAATTCACTCTAGAAGTACAGATAGAGACTAAGGAAAAATTACTACCATTCATCCATCCATCTGTCTATTTATTTATCGTATAATTTTTTTATACTTTATAAATTTAAAGTGCTTTAACATCCATTTATTTCACTGAATTTTCAAAGCATCCCTGAAGGGTTGATGGAAAAGATTACTTCATTTCTTTTTGGGAA
The DNA here is from genome assembly GCF_028583685.1 of Petaurus breviceps papuanus. NCBI lineage: Eukaryota > Metazoa > Chordata > Mammalia > Diprotodontia > Petauridae > Petaurus > Petaurus breviceps. The sequence continues at coordinate 6,086,171 of NW_027185612.1, read as the reverse complement.
ATGGGAAATCAAAGTTCAGAATTCTTAAGAGAATGATCCAGTGTCACATACCTAGTCGGTGAAAGAGGTGGGACTTAAAATTAGGCCTTCTGTCTCCTAGTCCACTGCCCAATGGTTTGGTGTTTAGAGAAATGTTAAAGGGGATTGTAAGGAAAGAGAGAAGAAAAATCCTTTCCCCATTGCTCTAGCAGTGGTTATCCATCAAACAATCATAGTGAGCATGCCTAAATCTATTGTATAAGGGTCAACTATACCTATGGCATGCATTAACACAGCCGTCACCAATTACGGTAGAAAGAGCCCTAGACCTACAGTCAGAAGATCTGGTTTCATAGTTCCAGACACTAGTTTGGACCTTAGATAAAATGACAATTTCTTTCGATGTCAGGTTTTGGGGTTTTTTTTTGCTGCAATGCCTGCAAAGTTCTTTGTAAATAAGAATTATGATTCTTTTACCTAGCAAAGATTACATAGGCTTGTAGGTTCCACTAAATGCCATATGAACAATTAACTGATATATATATATGTGTGTGTATATATTTCAGCATTTGACCAGTTATTACACTCTTTGTGGTGATATACTACCAGCAAGCTTAATTTTGGAGCAAAAAGTTTTCTGTTTTTTTGATATTAGGAAGAACTTTCTGGTGGTGCTTTGGGACACTGCAGAGAATTACCAAGAGAAGCTGCTATTTTTGCACATCAGAAATGTTTCCTGGAATCCAACATATTTCCATGCCCTCCTTTTCCACTGTATGGGCTTCCTTTCTACCTGTCTGTGCTTAAATGCCTCGTTGAAATCTCACACGCTACATACAACCTTCCCTGAATACCTTCACCAGAAAGGATCTTTCCTTCTGAATTTAAATATTCATTTTTGTGCCATTTCAAATTGGAGAATCACAGAATCTCAGGCTGGAAGAAAATTCCAAGAAAACAGATTTCAACCCATACCTGAACAATAATTTCATCTGGTGCATCCTTTATAAGGGACCCTTTGGTGTCTGCTTAAGGACATCCAACATAAGGCAACCCTCCCCCCTCCACAAGGTCAGCCCATTCATAGTCCATGCATAGGTCTCATTGTTAGGGATTCCTCCTTTCATGAAGCTTAAATCTGCCTCCCTTCAACTTTTGCTCATTGTTCCTAGTTCTGCCCTGTGGGACTGAGAAGAACAAGTCTAATGCATCCTTCCCATGACAGTCTTTCAAATACTTGAAGACAGTTATCAGGATCTCTCCAAGTTTTCTCTTCTGCAAGTTGAATATGTCCTATTTTTTCAACTGATAAAATATAGCATGTTTTCCCAGTGCTCTCATCATCTTGGCCACCCTTCTCTTAATTCACTGCAGTTTTGTCAATATCCTTTCTAAAATGTAGTGCCTGAATATTGGTACCTGAATATTGTACTCCTAATATCCAGATATGATCTCACCAGATCAGAAAACAATAGGGCCATCAATTCCTTTATTTTGAATGCTGCACCTCTTTAATTCAGCCTAAAGGCCTCATTCACATTTCTGGCTATTATCACACACTTGACACTTTTTGAATCCGCTAAAACTCCTTGATTTCTTTTTGTATGAACTGCTGAATTCTTGATTCTCTCTTCCAAGATGTCATGTCATCAGCAATTTCGGTGAGTAAAGTATGCCAACTCTGCCTTCATCCAAACTACTGAAAAGAATATTATTATACTTATCACTTTCATGAATTGTTTTGTGACATGTTCTCTATTATTGTCCCTACCAATTATTCATTGCTGTGAACTGTTATTAAACTCTTTTATTATTGTATTCTCTGCTACAAATCCCTTCTGGGAAATATAATGGAAGGGTAGAATAGCCAATGGGTATGCTAATTACAATAGTTACTCATATTTATCTAATGCTTCAGCTTTATAAAAATGTTTCTGCTCACAACTCTGGGAGGCAAATAGTACAAGTAGCATTACCATAATTTTACATATGAAGAAACTGATACTCAGAGATATTAAGGGTCTTGCACACAATTATATCACTAAGAAATATTGGAGTTGGAATTTAAATTCAGGAATTTGAATATTAGTCTTGGGTTCTTTTCACAATGCCTAGATTATGGAAAATGAATTATTTTGGGAAACAACTGAAGAAAAAGAATTAATAAATTAATGAATGGTTTTTGGATTTTTGTGAGTTTATCTGCAAAACAGACTTTTTAAGGAATGGGGTGGTGGTCTTACTCTTTGTAGCTCCCTGCTCCCCATTGATTTTGTACTTAATAAAATTAGAGTTGATTTTTACTGACTTTCCCTGGTTAGGGTCACCATTTCTTGGGCCTTTTACTTTTCTGGGATGGTTTGGGCATGGCCATGCTTAGGCAACTTCCTGAGTTGCCCCCTTGGTGAATCCAGAAATTGGACTTAAAATAAGCTTACAATAGACATCATTGCCCTCTCCCTTATCTAATTCTTCCTTCCTTGTAGCATTGCCTGAGAAGTCTTAAGTCTCAGAACAGGAAAGTGTCCTTCCACCAGAGAGATTCCAGAAGCAGGGAAAGATTGGTTACTAGGAATACTAGTGTTAAGCACAGGAGGTAGTGGGAGAAGGCAGGAGGTGAATTAGTAACAGAACTATATGTCAGTACCAGAAAATTACAAAATTTTAATAGGAGGCAGGCAGGGAAATATAACCTAAAGCTAGAAAGAAATTTGAGATTCCAGGAAAAGCAAACATCATTCTGCTTCTAGAGATGTCCTAGACAATACAAAGCACTCATTTTCATAAAGGAATGGTTATGTTTTTATGCATGAACTTATGAAGTCTGGCCAGCCTTCCAGCTTCCCCTCAATGAGCTTTCATCAGGCCCTTTTCCAGCTCATTGAGAATATTCCACTTGCAAGAAACAGCTGTCCTTAAGCAATGATGGACAGCTTGGGGAAAGGTTTCTTCCCTTGGACACACACAGCTTAGCCCTGTCACTGTCAATCTATAGTTGGTGCTATTTCTACTCCCTCTTGGGAAGGAAAGTGTCCCCTAACATCAGAAATCACTCTTTATAGTAAGGGAGGCTAGGGAGAATCACACCCTTGTCCAGTCACAGACTTACACAGTAGTCAGTCAATCAGTTAATATTTGTTAAGGTTTTACTGCATGCCAGACACTTAGATAAGTATTGTGGATACGAAGGAAGGGAAAAGACAGTCCCTAACCTTAAGGAGTTTACATTCTAATGGAGGAAGTTAACAGACAAAAGAAAGCCAAAAAGCAGGGGGGGAGGCAGGAAGAGGAAAAGTACTCTATGTGGAGGAATGATGGGAAAGTTCTGGAATGCAACCAAGTCAGTAATTTTAAAAGGGCTGGATTCCTTCAAAAGGGAGCAGCTCTCTACTCTCCAATCAGCATTAGGGGTTTCTTATATTGGACCTTGGTATTCTCAACTTTCTGAAGTCTGAATTAAAACACTCATTGCCTTTTCTTCCTTATTTTTTTTGTCATCTTCACATTTAAAGGTCTACTTGATAGTAGAAAGACCTGTGGATAGACCAGGATTCAGAAGACCTGGGTTCTAGACCTACCTCTGCCATCAATTAAGTATAAGACCTCAGGCAGGTCACTTATTCCATCATTCTCCTCACCTCTGAAATAAGAATAATCAAACTTTTTCTTCCTTTTATGGTGGTTTTGAGAATCAAATGGGATAGTGTGTGGGAAAGTGCTTTGAAAAGTATAAAGTACAACATGATACCTGAGATTCCTATGCTTTTTTACATATAAGATCTCACTTGATTTACATGACTTTGAGTATAGGTACTATTGGTATTGTGATCTCTAGTTTACAGATAAGAAAACTTTGACTCAGATAAGTTAGATGATTTGCCCAAGGTTGCACAATAAGTAATTACTAAGGATACAATTCAAGATCATGCCTCTTCTAATTCTGAAGAGGTGAGGGAGATGAGGGTGAAGAATGGTCTTTCCATTGCATTGTAGTCCCTTCCAACAAGGTTAGGTCAAGTGCTAGTGGTCCTGTCTATGGTACTGACCTTTCCAAGGGGCAAATAACACTCAATTTTATTTTTAATGCTCAAAATAAACTTAATTTAATATAATATTTTTTGTAGGTTACAAAGTGTTTTTCTCAGCAGTTCTATGAGATTAACAGATGAGGGGAAAAGTTCTGAAAGTTTCACTTGCCCCACATACCAAATCCAGTATATAAGCACAGTACAGTGAAAAGATGGCTGAGTCTGCAGTTGAAGGACCCTCATTTCCTTCTGACCCAAATTCAGTTAGTTCTCTCAATTTTTTTTTTTGTATATATTCTGGTTGTACTTATGTGTGATCATGTATCTTCCAGTAGAATATAAACTCCTTGAGGGTCAAAATGGTCTTATTTTATATTTATATTTCCAGTTTCAAGCACAACATCTGGCATACAATTGACTCTTAATATGTGATTAATTAATATTGGTTAAGTTTGTCTTGCCTTGACCATTTACTATTGGTGTGACATTCAGTATGTCACCAAGTTTTCTTTTTTTCTTTCTTTTTTTATCAAATGCTTTATTAACTTCTAGTTTATATCATTCATTTCCGCAAGATTTTGAATTACAAATTTTCTCTCTGTTTTTCCCCTACCCACCACCCCAAAATAGCGATCCCACTGGATATCCCATCCTCCAATCTGCTCTCTCCCATATCTTCTCCCATACTCCCTCTGACTTGCACAGTGAATCTCTGTGCCCCAGTGCCTGTATGTCTTATTTCCCAATTACATGTAAAATAATATTAATAACATTTGATTTTAAAACTCTGAATTCCAGATTCATTCCCTTCCTCTCTTGTCACCCACCCTTACTGGGAAGATATGCAATTCAGTACAGGTTGTACATGTGTAGCTATGCAAAACATTTCCATAGTGGATATATTGTAAAAGACTGACTATATTTCCCTCCCTCCTATCCCACCTCCCACTTATTCTATTCTCTACTTTGATCCTGTCCCTTTTCAAAAGTGGGTGCTTCCAACTTTCCTCCCCCCCCCAGCCTACCATCCCTTCCATCATCCCCCATCTCATCCCTTTCCCCGCTACTCTCCTATAGGGTGATATACCCTATTTAGTATGTGTGTCATTCCCTCCCTAAGCCAAATTCAATGAGAATAAGGTTGATCCATTCCCTTTTGCCTTCCTGTTCTTCCCCTCCATTGTAACCATTTTCCCTTGCCTCTTCTATATGAGATAGTTTATCCCATTCTGTCTCTCCCCATATCCTCTTATTATATTCCTCTCTCACCTCTTAATTTCTTCTTCTAAGTATCATCCCTTCCTATTAAATTGGTCCTGTGCCCTCTATCTATGTATACCTGTACACATATATAAACACATTCACATATGTATTCATATGCCCATATACCCTCCTATATAGACATACATATGTATGTATGTGTGTGTATATGTGTGTGTATATATATATACATATATGTTTCTATTCCCTTCAACTATTCTTATACTGAGAAAAGTTTTATAAGTTACAATTTTCATTTTTTCCATGTAGGAATGTAAGTAGGTCAACTTTGATAAGTTCCTTATGATTTCTTTTCCTTGTTTACCTTTTCATGTTTCTCTTGTTTCTTGTATCTCAATGTCAAATTTTCTATTCAACTCTGGTTTTTACATCAAGAATGCTTGAAAATCCTCTATTCCACTGAATGACCATATTTTCCCCTGAAACATGATACTCAGTTTTGCTGGGTAGGTGATTCTTAGTTTTAATCCTAGCTCCTTTGACCTCTGGAATATCATATTCCAAGCCCTTCGATCCCTCAGTGTAGAAGCTGCCAGATCCTATGTTATCATGATTGTGTTTCCACAATATTGAAATCATTTCTTCCTGGCTGCTTGTAGTATTTTCTCCTTGATCTGGGAATTCTGGAACCTGGCTATAACATTCCTAGGAGTTTTCTTTTTGGGATCTTTTTCAGGAGGTGATTGGTGGATTCTTTCAACCTCTATTTTGCCCTCTGGTCACCAAGTTTTCTAATGTATCAGTTTCCTTATCCAAAAAAAGAATGAATTGGACTAGCTCACTTCTGACGTCCCTTCTAGATTAAGAACTTATGATCTTGAGTGGTGAAAATAGAGTCATAAGTCAGGACTTTAGTTCATAGTTCATGGAAATAAAAGCTGATTTGGAGTCAGAGGACCCTGTTTCAAATCCCCAATTTGCCCCTTGCCACTGTGGTATTTAAGCCAAGGGTCTTTGGGTCTCAGGTTCTCTCCTCAGTAAGATGAGGTGGTTAGAATATATGTTCCAAATCAAACCAAACCCTATGATTCCGGGTTCAATATTCTATTACACCATGATGGGGGACAGGAATAATGGATTGGTAATATTTGTAATTATCATTTCTTTTATTTGATATTTTCTCAGGAGGACAGGGGGTATGCTTCATAGTCATTTTTACTGAAGTCACAAAATGTTGCTCAGATTTGATACCTAAAGAAATCCCTTTACATGGGATTACACATGGAGCCTCTTATGCCAAGAAAAGTCCTGCAGACATGAATTTCCTTTTGATATTACAAACTATCTTATCTGTAGTTGCCCTGTCTTCAGCAAATTTATAATCTTGATCTATACATTGGGGACATATTGTGATTTCCACTTTGAAAGAAATAGATTACTGAAGCTGTCACTGTGACTCTCAATCTGAAAATGTTTGTTTTAAACCCATTATCCAAAATGATGTTCATTGCATCCAACAAATTAAAAACTGTTAACACTTAAATGAATTCCATATTTTAGGGAAAAGGGAGCTCTGCAATTATTTGCAATGACCCCAGGGACTAATATCAAAGAGTTTAAACATATGTAAATTGTGCTGAGTTAAGTGATTGTTACCATGTCCAAAGGCTGCAAAAAGCCCAAACCAAACCAATTCAAAATAACACAAAGCACATGTTGCTTTTCCTTTATAAACCACTGTCAGTGAAACTTGTACTTCCAGCTACATTTCCAGTAATGGGAATGGTTTCACATGGAATCACTCTGATTTTCTTCCTTGCTGTCTTTGTGAGATCTGAAAATACCTTCTACTATTATGTAGAAGTAGCCATTTTAAAAGAACCATAATATTGCTTTAGTGGAGAATCAACAGTTGAAACACAGTCAGATGATCAAGACTGGAGGATGACTTAAAAGAATGCAGTGTGTTTAGGAAATCAAATCAATAAAATTGGAAAATGCATCCTTGAAGATAAACTCAATCACATTTGCAGAATTAGTTCCCTGGATACTCAGATAGGGGTCTGATCATTTCTGTCTGTTTGGCTATCTTTGTTGCTACCACTCTAATATTTTCAGAACTTGCACATGACTATCACCTCTCTCTGTTCCCTAGCTGTTGATAATCAACCTCTTGATTTCTCATGACCTTGCCGTGTTTGTGGACCCCTGCCAATGAATCCATCATCATTACTATCCCATTAGGGGTGCCTCCCACTCATAGGCTCTTAGCTGGACATATCTTACTTCAGGGAAAGGAGGACAGGTATAAACTGCATAGTGGAGCAGGGTTTTCTTTAGAAATTTCATTGACTTGTACAGGCATTGAACCCATAACTTTGATCTCTTTAGAGCTATGCTCTAGCCCATTAGTTTCTGTCTCTAACATTAAAGCCTTAAGGGTATCTATGGCTATCTCAAAAAATTTCATAATTTTTTTTTCAAAATTCCCCAAAGGAATGCAAATTTAATGCACTTTCATTTTATACCTAAATAGATGCCAGATAGTACTTCTGGAAAGAATGGAAGAGACCAAGTCAAACACAACACAGTGGTCTTACCAATGCATCTAATTAGAGGTTTTAAATGTAGAGTTTGCTGCTTCAAAATTTACTAAGTGTTGTTATCAAATATAGTGAATGGCATGGGAAACTCTATGAAGGGATTTAGACACATATGGCCCTGTCCCTGATCTGGAGGAACTTAAATTACTAAAGATGGAAAGGTACAAATTACATATAGCTCCTGGCATGTAGTTGGTGCTTAATAAAGCCTTGATTAATACATAATCAGGGAATAATATAAAGCAGCATAAACTCAAAGAATACATTAAGTAAGGAAGGCCTCCAGCACATTAGATAAAACCCCTATCATGAATTTATAGGAAGACATGGACAAAAGTAGCATGGAAAAGGCAAGCATGGAAAAGGTATGATCTGCATCATGGGTAGAAATTTCTAAATTAATGGGATCATAGATTTATTTCAGTGGTTACTGAGTGACCTGATCAGAGAGTTCAAAGAAAATATAGTGTTCCTGTGCAACCCCTATCTGAAGCATAAATCCCCTCTATAAAAAGGAAAGACTACTGGTTATTGACCATTTAGTTCTAATTTGAAGAACCTCCAATGAGAGGAAACTGAATGTTCTCAGTTTGTGGAGTGTTAGGCACAAGAGAGAGCTCACTGTGGGCTGGAATGGTTGCCAAAGGCTTCATAGAAGAAGTCAAATTTAATCTTGTCTTTGAAGGATGATTAGGACTTGGGTGGGCTTGGACAGGACATTCTCTATTCTGAGAATATGCATACATGTGGAAGGGACTGTGTGAGTAAAGGCATGGAGGTAAGAATATACAGGGTGGTTCTGGGGGACAAGGAGAGGAAAGTGGTCTGACATGGGGTTTTATTCACAGATATGCTGATCCCAAAGGTCAGAGAAAAGGCTTAGTAGCAGATCCTTCTTTTCATGCTTTTTGAATTTAGAGACACAAATAAAAATGTTGGTAGTCCTTCTATGCTCTCTTCTGGTTAGAACACATCTAGAGCATTATATTCAATCCTGGGCACTATATATTACTAAGGACACTGGTAAACTGGAGAGTATCTAGAAAGCAACCTGCATGATAGACAACATCAAGGCCATGACATATCTAGTATTTATACAGTGCTTTGAGTTTTGCAGTGCTGGAAGGTAGGTATTATTATTTTCCCCATTTTACAGATGGGGAAACTGAGGCCGAGGTTAAGTGACTTGCCTATGGTTGCACAGGTAGGTAGTAAGCAAATGAGACTTGACTTGAACTCAAGTCTTAAAGAGAAGGTCCAGCACTACCCAGCTGCTAGTGAGAACCAAACGAAGGAAGTGGTGCTATTTGGACTTCAGAAGTGAAGATTTAAAAGGGACTAGATAACTTTCTTCAAATACCTGAAGCATTGTCACATAGAAGAGAGATAAGACTTGTTATTTTGGTGCTCAGAAAGCAAAACTAGGGGCAATGGATAGAAGGTACAAAGAGGCAAGTTGGCATTTGATATCAGGAATATAATAACTACAGTCATCCAAACATGGAAAGGGGCTGCCCTCTTAGAAAGATTACATATTCCTTATAAATATAGGTCTTTAAACAAAGGCTAGTTGATCATTTATCTGTCCAGCATTTTGCAGGAGGGATTCCTTTTCATGTACCAGTTTGGACTACAATACAGGGTTTCTTAAACTTTTCCCACTTGGGACCCCTTCAACACTTCATAAACTGTGGGTTGCAACCCCGTATGGGATTATGACTTACATTTTAAGAAGCACTGGACTAGGGGAATTCTGAGGTCCTTTCTGATTCTGAGATTCAATGGTTCATTGTGTTTACAATTACTAAGAAGGAACATGACCCTTTTTAATTATATAAATGAGCCATATTTAAACTTTGGATTAATTCAACTTGGGCATGTTCTAAAATGTCCATTACATCTGACATAGTTTGGGATGGACTCCAGAACTAGTCATCTAGCCACACTTTTAATTCAACTGAAGTTAATAGCAATCCTCTGCTGCCTTTCTATGGCTCGCTTCCATGGAATAGAGAGAAATCCTAGAATTCTCAGCAAGTAATAAAGCCATGATAATAACCATTTTAATAAAATTTTCAGCAGTTAAGCCATCTTTTGGTGATTTATCTCTAGGAAACTGAGCCTCTGAATCACAGGCCTGAAAAGGTCATCAAATATGCTAGGTTTAGCAGAAGCAATAAGGGGAAAAAAAGAAATTCTTCAGTGGTAGGGGGAAGGGAATTAAGGGTATCAAATGTGAAGTAGCTGGTACAGGGCCAGACACCCAGAAAACAGTCTACAAATGTTAGTCCTTAATGAAGCATAGGTTAGAAATGTTATCTACAGAAACACCTTGCTTTTCTGGATTTTGACTAGACCAGGAAGGTGATCAAGAATAGGAAATAAGCAAAAACAAAATAAGTCCTCAACTTGCTTAAAGAACCAGCAGCCCAGAGGAGTTTCACTAAAAATATACTATATGGGAAAGGCTATTGGTCTTCATTCAAAGCTTATTGACTCAAATGATATTCAGTTTTGACAGATTTGGTGGCCTGATTTCCAAAGCTAGAGCAGATGAGAAGCAGCAAGCTGGAAAAGAAGTTGCAAGAGGTTGGATCCATGATAGAAAAATTCATTGAGCCAAAAAAATATTCTAACTGGAAAGGACTATAGAGATAATGACATATGACACTCATGGAGACTTCATGGTTACATATAACTTTATACAAATTGTCTCATTTGATTATTATGGCATCCTTATGGGGTACCTAGGACAGATTCCCCATTTGACAGATGTGAAAACTGAGGCCAAAGAGATGAAGTGAGTTGCCTAAAGTCATTCTTCTAGGTAGGAGGGTAGTCAGGACCAGAGCTCAAGATTCCTCATGAACCTTTCAGTATTCCTTCCACTTCATAGTATCTGTTAGTCTAACAGTAATGGACACAAAAACAAAATGAGACCCCCAAAATAGTCTCTCATATTTTAAGGGCATAGCACAATGATTAATGCTTAAAATAATAAACCTGAATCACCAAGAAAAGGCTAAATTATGTTTATAATACTATTTTTGAGAAGGCAAGGAAATATGTAATGCCTGCTCAGAAAAAAAAATCTTGATTTTGTGCTTGTAGGGGTAAACATCAGTTATTTGGAAAACTCACTTATGAGGATGAGGGTAATACATGGTATTGGAAAGAATGCTGGATCTGGAGTCTGTATATTTAAATATCTGCTTTTATCAAATGCTAGGAAGGAAGGAAGGAAGGAAGGAAGGAAGGAAGGAAGGAAGGAAGG
>NW_027185612.1:6057522-6074966 GCF_028583685.1 Petaurus breviceps papuanus | reverse complement strand
GAAAGGAGAGGAGGGGGGGGAGTGGGGGGGGGAGGGGAAGGAGGAGGTGGGAGGGGGGGGGGGGGAGGGAGGGGGTTGGGATGAACTGAGTTCAGATCCAGCCGGGACAGATAAGGACGGTAGGAAGGAGGAAGGGTCGGAAGGGAGGGAGGGAGGGAGGGAGGAAAGAAGGAAGGAAGCATTTATCAAGTTCCTACCTTATGCCAAGTACTGTGATAAACACTTTAAAAATATTTCATTTGATTCTCACAATAATCCTTGAAGGTAGGTGCAATCTTTATCTCCATTTTACATAAGCAGAAACTGAGGCAGACAGCAGTTAGGAGACATACAGAATCATACAGATGATATGTGTCCAGGCTGGATTTGAACTCAGTTCATCCCAACTCCAAGGCCAGCTGTCTATCCATTGTGTCACCTATCTGCTTCCGAGACCATCTAGTACAACTCCCTCTTCTACTAATTTACCACTCTTATTTTTCAGATGAGAAAACAGGCTCAGAAAGTTGAAATGACTTTCCCACAATCACACAGGTGGTGTGGGAGGAGGTATGGGAGTTGATACTTGAATACTATCTCCCAATTCTGAATTCAGAGCTCTTTTCATCATATCCTACTTCATGTCTGTCTGTATCTTTTCATACTGGTCTTAGACCTTTAGTAGATGTGTGACCCTGGGCAAGTCATTTAACCTCTACTTGCCTTAATCCACTGGAGAAGGAAATGGCAAACCCCTCCAGTATCTTTGCCAAGAAAAACCAAATGGGGTCATGAAGTCAGATATAACTGAAACAACTGAATAAAAATAAAAACAAATACACACACATATAAGTAATTTATTTATATACACACAAATATGTCTGTATAAATATTTGTGTACATAATTGTATACAACTACAATACAATCTTGTTTAATTGGAAATGTCACTATTCATTGTATATTCTAGTTAACAACAAAACAGAAAATTATTATTTGAAATCATTCCTAAAATAAATGTCTCCACTCACTTTCCTATTTTAATAAGTAGAGACTAATGGACATATGTAGAGGAAGTTCTTGTAGTACCTTTGGTATCATTGTTGAAGATTAGAGATGTAATTGTGGGAAATTAGGTTTAATGTAGAATGAACCTAGTATACTTACTCCCTCTCCCCCCCCCCACAATTAAAATTTTAAAAATCTCTTTTCCAGGCTTTTCAATGGTAAATGCCTTTTGCTTACAGAAAGCTGCATGCTCCCCCAACTTCTTCTCTTTGCAGGGACAGGGGACCATGGGAGTGAAATACTGCATTGCTGTTGGACATAATTAATGCGTTATTTGATTTTGCTGAACAGCTCCCCGTTCCTTGTTTTTTTAAAATTACTGTTATAAAAAATGATTCAATGAGTGAGGAAGGGTTATATATTAAGAAATATAGATATATAAAAACAAAAGACTTGAATAAGGCTGGTTTTTTAAAAAGCATGTATATGCATGTATGTGTGTGCATGTGTGCACGTGTAGAATCTAATGGATTCAAGCTTTTGATTAACCATAGTCTTTCTATAGTTATAATTATATCCAGACACACAGATTTACATATCCACAAGTCATTCTGAGTAAACCCTACTCTATCAGTATCCATATAGACCTTTCACAACTTGCTTCACCTTTCTAGTTTCCTCATCTATAAAGTGAGGAGATTGGATTAGATAATTGCTGACATCCCTTTCCTACAATGCTAGATCTGTGAAGATTTCTGATGATCTCAGAGTACTGGTATCTCAGAGCACAAATATTTCAGAGCACAAATACATCAGTTTAATTCCCAGGATCCCTTTAGTAGGCAGCACTGAAGTTTCCTGTTACCTTGGGTACTTAGAGGTGACCATATCCACATAAACGATGTATTTTTAGCTTTTTAGGCCCTGGGTGGCCTTGCTGTTTAATAGAAACATGATTTATGGTACCGGATTGGCACTCTCTCTACATGTTGTGTGGTGGTGCAGAGGTGCATTTGGAGATGAGCTAAAAGATGGTTACAGGGCATGAATTATCCGGCTGCATGGCAGACTTGTAAACAGGAAGGCAAGAAAAATGATGAATCATCTTTTCCCATCCCTCTGTACAAGACTGCAAACTGTATAATTTAAAATTTACTTTCCTGCCAGCATTTCCCATATAATGTGTCCGTACACAAAAGAGTCCATCAAATACATTAGGAAACAAAAGCTATATTAAGGTTTCTGCAACCCCTGAAAAGTGCCATGAATAATTCATATTGCCATGCATTAGGAATGCCCTAGCTAAAAACACATGGCTGGCACTTCACTAAAAGAAAACATAAATTAGCCAAATAATTTCATAGACTATCAATATGATTTTTAAGTTACTCTTAAAGATAAAGTTGCTTAACCAATGACTTTGAATGCAATCTGCAAGCTTGCTCAATTTATGCTGACAGCAGTTGCTGTATGGCTGCCTTGAGAGAGAAATTGCAGAGATGGGGAGAACAGGCATGTGAGTATGTTAATCTTCAAAATCCAAAGAAAGTCAGAGTGACATAAAGACAAGGGCACCATGTTTGGAACTGGTGGAGTTGGATCAGAACCTAGTACGGTCACTTGCTAGCTTTGTGATCCTGTGCTAAGCTTCCGCCACTCTGGACTCATTTCTTCAACTATGAAATTATGAGATTGTAGTAGATTCTCTTTCATGTCCTTTCTGTATTAATCAATGATTTTTAACTTCTAACTTTTATTTCACAGACTCCTTTGGCAGTCTGATGAAGTTTATGGATCTCTTCTCAGAATAGTTTTTAAAATGCGCAAAATAAAAAACAACATAGGATTATGAAAGGAATCAATTATATAGAAATCCGGTTATCAATCAAAAAAAAATTCATAGAGCTCAGGTTAAGAAGTCTTGTTCTAAATCCTTTGATCCCATGGTTGTATAAATAAGGATTTGGAACTTGTGGAGCAGCTAGAGGCTGCTAGGTGGCACAATGGATAGAGCTCTGGGCCTGGGGTCAGGGAGAAGCTGAGTTCAAATTCGGCCTCAGATACTTACTAGCTGTGTGACTGTAAGCAAGTCAGTCAACTTCTGCCTCAGTTTCCTCAATTGTAAAATGGAGATAATAATAACACCTATCTCAAAGTGCTGTTGTGCAGATCAAATTAAATAGCATTATAAAGCACTTAGTATAGTTTCTGGCACATAGTAGGTAATAAACAGATCCTTATTTACTTCCCTTCTTATCAGCAGAGTTGTAATTATTTTCACTTGGAATAGCTGGGGATGATGATGATGGTGGTGGTGGTGGTGAGGCTGACCTGGGGTATAGCCTTGGGGGTGGGAGAAGGAGAAATGCAGCTTCCCATATGTATTGGATGTATAGCTCATGAAGGAAAGGAAAAATACCTTTTGATGACCTGAATTTCCTATTCTGCTGAAAGGGAGGCTGTAATGGGGGTGGAGTTGGGGTGAAAATATACTTGTTTGTATTACTTCTACTCAGGAGTAGCAGTTGGCAGGTGGAGAAGGGAATAGGACCCAAGGTGGAGCAAGAAGGGGAGAAGGGGTGCTGGTGGACATAGCTAATGAGAGCTGCTGCCATTAAAACGCCCCCACAGAATGTGCTATTGACACCTGATCAATTTCCCAGCCTGGACAAAACCTCAACTGCCTTGCCCAAGTTAGGGTTGAGAGTTAAATTCACTATCCTTAGTACTAGCATTATGATTGTGCTCACTGTCCTCTTTTATCTTCTGCATGCTTTCCCATGGTTGATTTTAAGAGGGCCAACTTTCCTTTGATGGTATAAGCACAGACCAAGGAAGCAAACTTCAGTCAAACATCTATTTTGTTTTCTATTGATGAACTGGGCAGGGGCATGATGAATGGATTTTTAATGCATAATGCTTTACCATCCTATGATCGATTTTGCCTCTTTTTATTAATTACATTCAGAAAAGAAAGAAATAAATCATATTATCCAGCAAGCTCTTGCCTGGTGAGTGTATATCATGAATCATGGTTGATTCATTCCTAAACAACTTCAGCAAATTTTGCTTCAATCCTATTAGTGCAATTAAGTCACGTAATACACAACGTTAAGCATAGGTATTCTCTAAGAGATGTAAACCTTAAATTGCACATGGAATCCATCACTAGAAATGGAGCAATAAGTCTAGTAAGATGAATGCCTTACCATCCTTGTGACTACAGGGAGACCATATGAACTCTTTTAACCTTAGTATCTTCATCTATAAAATGGGGGAAAAAATAGTATTTGTACTTTTTACCTCATGGATTGGGAGAAAAGTGCTTTGCAAATTGTAGAGCTCTATATAAATGTCAACTGTAATTATTTCTTAGAAGGCACCCAGTCATTGAATTTTGAGTATTAGCTAATGCTCTCCTCTTGCCACCTCTGTTGTGGGTATTAGCAGAATTTCTAGCCCCTCCCTCCTGGGAAGAGAGGGCAAAGTTCATTCTGGAAAGCTCTTTAATCTGACTCATTTTATAGATAAGGAAAGTAGAGTCACACAAGTGAAATGCCACCCAGAGAATTGAATCCATGTCCTTTTATAACAGACCCAGCATTTCTTCTACTACCTTTCTTATATAACTTACTGTAAAATTATACATTTAAGACTGGAAGGAAACTTAGAAGCCATGGAGTTCAACTTCCTCATTTTACCAATAGGGAAACCGAGGCAGAGAGAGGTTAAGGGATTTGCCTGGGCTGACACAGCTAAGTGTTTGAGGTGGGATTTTAACCTAGGTCTTTCTGACTCTGTATCCAGTGACCTATCAATCAACCAGACTGGCTAGTGGTCTTGCACCTAATCTGTCTCTAACTTCTACCCAACATTAATTAAGTCTCGGTTTCTCTTTTCAGAAGAGCAGGGTTAATACCTTGTAAAATTCCATGAGAGCAGGAGAATTGAAGAGCAGGGTAATATTCCTTTTGAACAGACCCTTCTAGCAAAATCTCATTTCTAAAATCTCCATTTCAAATAGCCCGAGATGAAATAGCTGCAACGTCCAACACTTTGGTGGATGAGCTGGGTGTCTGGAATGTTCAGAAGGGCTTTGGTTTTAAAAAAACCAACCCTGTTATCTCAAAACTAAACACAGATCTGAAATGTGTTCGAGTGTGCTGGTGGCTTCTAAGAGCCGTGTCACCCTTTCAAATTAACAGTGACTTTGCTGCTCATTAAGCCTGTGTGCCTACAAACCTTCAAGAGTTTCCAACCAAACAGCCGTTCTTTGGGGGCCACATTTACCTTAACTGACACCTCAGGGCTCAATTTGGTTCCAGGAAGAGGAAAGAGTGAGCTAGAGGCAGAGAATCTGTCATCCAATTTGCTCACTATCAAGTGTAAAGGTTCAGTGAGAAAAGCATTTTGGATTTAGAATTAGACCCCGCTGGTTCAAATCCCTGTTCTGCTCCTCATTAGTTGGGTGACTGAGGGTAAGTAATTTCTCCTTTCCAGGCTTCAATTTGTTCACCTATAAAGTTAGTGGTTGGGATGACTCAGTGGTCTCTAATATTTCTTCCACCCCTCAATCTTATGTTTCAGTACAATATATATCTAGCAACACCTACCCTCCGTAAAAGCATTATTTTCAGTAGTATTAACCTATCTTTCTCTTCTTTTAAATTCTCCCCACAAGGCTCTGGTTTTTTGGAGGTTTGAGAACATTTAAACAAATGCATTTAAGACCTTCTGTCTACTCTAAATGTCTCATATATAACGGTTAGAATGTAAGCTCAAGTTCAATGATTACTGACAGTTTTTATCTTTTCTTTAAATCACTGTTACTAGGGGTTTTATACACACATATACACATATACACGTGTGTGCATGCATATGAACACATACAACAATATATGTAAGTCTATACTAACATATACAAAACAATATACATGTGTGAACATATATACATATATGTATGTACACATATGTGTACGTGCACAATTCTGTGTGTATACTCATACATGTACATGTAGTCCCAGGTTGTTCCAGAAATCTTAGTGCACTTTTAAACTATTAAATTTCCCTATCTCCTGAGTGTACTCTGGCACTAACAAGCCCTGTGTCTGAAATGCTCTCTCTCCTGACCTTCACCGCTAAAAATGCTAGCTTCCTGCAAAGCCCAATTCAAGTGTTATCATTTACCTTTCTGGACACTGCCCCCAAGCTGTTGGTACTTTCCTCCATCCAAACTATCATGTGTCTGTTTGTATGTATTTATCTCTGTACATGCTGTCTCCTTGTCTTCGTATCTTTGTCGCACAGATCCCGGTAATGTAGGAAATATTTCATAAACACCCACTGATTGATTCTATTCTCTTCAAATAATCAAACCTCTACAGTTACTCATGACTGGATAGATATTGCAGAAAATAAGGGAATTACCCAGTTTCTTTCTGGATTGCTTTCTGGATTAATAGCCTTCTCCTAAGAATTCATTTTATGGTTTATCTGCCTAGAACTCAGCCAAAAGGATTTAGCTTTTACCAAGAAAGCTTTGCTCCAAAGCAGCCTCACCCAGGAAGGCCAGTGGTCCCATACGGTTCAGGGAGGGGTTTAGACTGTTCTGGAGCAGCCACATCAGGGCACCCAAGTCCGTGAAAGAAACAAGTGGCTTATAGGAAAAGGAATCCTTAGCTATGGTCATTATAGGAGAATGATTTGTCTTTGGGTACAAATGTTACTGTGGTATCAGTTATTACTTTGTGCTATAAGAAGACACTGGAACTGCTGGCCTGGAAGCCAGAAGGAGAGCAGGAAAGATATTTTCCTTCCCAGCTAGATAAGCGTGAAGAAGTCAGCAAAAATCTTATTCCTAAGCAATTACTTTTTTTAAAAGCCAGGCTTTTGCTTTCTTTCACAGAGCTGGGCACAGTATAAACTGTTCATCTCCTGGCTGTCTCCACTATCTGCACAAAAGGCACTACCAGATTTATGACTCACTGTAACTCCCCTCTCACTTGAAACACTGGTGGGCCATTCTCATATACCACAAAAGCTCGGTGTGACCCAACTCTAAGTGAGAAAGAACTACAGACAGTGGGTAGGGGACCTTTTAATTAGAAATCCCAGCAGCTCTTTAAGCCTGGTTATGAGCTCTCCGTGATGCTTCTTCAGCTCCTCCTCTATGAGATCACGGACAAGATACTTCCTGAAGTACATTTCTTCCCAACACATCAGCAGCTAGGTCACTGTAGGGTACAAACTGTCTCTGTCTCTGAGGTAGATGTTCATGAGTGTTAGGCAGCCTATTGTACAATGAATCAATGGGGAGCAAGCAGGGTTTCTCTCAATATAGCCTGGTTCAAAGAGAGAAGGAAATAGTAGGAGGAGTCAAATTTATTTAGGGGGGAGCAATATACTCAAAATATCAAGGATCAATGGCTCACTGGGGGTGGGAACTCTCTCTGCTTCCATCAGCTGAAACTCATCTACATCTTACACTCTTAGAGAGTTTCCTGGAATTCAGAAAGAACATGTGACTAGACCAGAGGCACATGGCTAGTACATGTCATGGGCTAAGTTAGGTCTTCCTGCCTCTAGCATTCTATCTGAGAGGACAATGGGGGACTCTAAATCCAAGCAAACTCTTCCCACCAAGTCACAGCCCTCAACTAAATTGGGAAATGGGCAAAATTTGTTTTCAGTGTACCCTCTCTTCCTTTCCACTGCTTCATAACACTTTCAGAGTCCAGGACCCTCATGTTGGGCTGTGGCTGCTTACAATCCAAATTTCTGGGCCTAGGATGGATAGAAAGATCACTGGGCCTGGAGTCAGGAAGCCCCATCTTCCTGAGTTCAAAGCTGTCTTTAGACACTAGCTTCAAGTCATTTCACTCTGTTTGCCTCAGTTTCTTCCTCTGTAAAATGAGCTGGAGAAGGAAATGGCAAAGCACTCCAGCATCTTTGCCAAGAAAACCCCAAGTGGGTCATGAAGGGCTGAACAGGACTGAAAGGACTCAACAGCACAACAGCCTTGGTCTGCCCTGTGCTTCAGATTTGCCTTTTTCTCTCTCACAAAATTTTATCTATTTTGCATTCTTTTCCTTGTTAGGTGACTAAAGATAATCTAATGTCTGCATTTCTTAATTAAGGAACCACAGAACTCCTGAAGGAGAAACCTTGAAAACACCATATATGTGTATATATGTATATATATATATATATATATATATATATATATATATATATATATACACATATGTATATCTATTCTTTAACCCTTTGCAACACCCTCTTAACTCACCTCCCCATGGGAAATAAGGTGCCTAGAACTCAGCTCCCTCAATCAGAGAACTACAGCTCACCTGAAGGTCACACTGACAAATATAAGATATAAGCATGATATAATGAAAAGAGCCAAAGGGCCTGGGTTCAAGTTATGCTCTGTGTGACTTTGGACAAGTCATTTAACCTCTATAAGCCTTAGTTTCCTCACTGTAAAACAAGTTGAACTAGACAGCCTCTTAAGTCCCTGCTAGCCAAATTTATGACCCTGTTCTTTGGGGATGACTAACTACAAAACTTTTAGAGTTTTTGTGTTGCTGAAGGAACACATTACAGAAAAACCTTTTATTGAACTTACTCATTCATCATAGGCATCCAAGGTCAACACCTGAAGTGCAAGTGGCGTGCCTGTAACACGTTCTGCTGACCCCTCACACCCATTCTCAAAAGTCAATAGACAAGAAACATTAAGTGTGAGGTGGAATAGAATGCTGGGCCTGGAGTCTGGAAGATATAAATTCATATCTGGGCTTTGACACTTAACTAGCTGTGTGACCCTCAGCAAGTCATTTAATCTCTCCTGCCTCAGTTTCCTCAATTGTAAAATGGGGATCATAAAAGCACTTACCTGTTGGGGTTGTTGTGAGGATTGAATGAGATAACTGCAAATTGCTTAGCACAGACTACCGTGTTTCCCCGATAATAAGACCTATCCCGAAAATAAGCCCTCCCCTTACTGTGCAAGATTCCTCTAAAATAAGCCCTCCCCCGAAAATAAGCCCTATTGAGATTGCTACTGTAGTGAAGGTGATCCCCTGCACTACATGCTACATTACGGTACCCTCTGTATGCACCGTCCCCCCCCACCCCCGTGAAACGCACACCGCACTCCGAGCTGCATCCAATCAGAGCTGCAGCAGTGAGCGCGTCATCCTGTTCTTCCCCAGTGATTTGCTTGCTGGTGCCATTGAGAGCAGTGCCGCGGAGGAGAGCTGAGGCAGGACAACATAAAAACCCAGTATGTAAGCGGGAGTGAGGGGGCATGATGGAGGATAAAAAGGGCATGATGGAGGAAAAAAGAAGAACTCAGGGGGCATGATGGAGTGAAAAGAAGGACTGATGGTCATAATTTTATTATTCTGTCTGTTTTGACCCCCAGACATGAGTACAAAAAGGAAGAGCTACCGTATACTGTTGAGTATAAGAAAGCAATTGTAGAGGAGTCACATGGCAAGAATCTTGCAGTTTTCTGCAAAGAAAAACTTTTGGATCTTCGAATGGTCAGAAAATGGAGAGCAGATTATAATAACCTCAATCAACAGGTGGATGAGGGAAAAGGGAAAAAGCGCAGGTCTGGATCAGGTCGGTAGCCCTTATATCCTGACTTGGAGATCCTCATTGGTGAATGGATTGCTGACAGGAGAGCAAAGGCCTTGGTTGTGCGCAGGGCTGATATTCAAGCATTTGCCCTTTCAATGGCACCAGAGTTTGAAATGGTCTCAGAAGGATTCAAAGCATCACAACACTGGTTGGACGGTTTCCTTCAACGGTATGAACTGTCCCTAAGAAGATCAACAACACTGTTTAAGCTGGAAGATGCTGAAGTTATTAAATGTGCACTTGCATTCAAGTCCTTTATTGATAGGATCGACATTTCCAAGTACCAAACCTGCAATATGATTGCTATGGATGAAACTGCAGTGTTTACAGGACAAGGATCTCAAACAACAATTCATCACAGGGGTACAACGTCAATCTACATTCCCACCACTGGCTATGAAAGTGCACGGGTCACCTGTGTTTTGGCAATTCGTTTGGATGGAAAGAAAGCCACACCTCTAATCATCAGTAAGGGCAAGAAAGATAAGATTGAACATGTATCTGGCATTTACGTTCTTGAAACCGAAAAAGCCTGGTGTACACAAGCCGTTATAAGAAAGTGGGTTGATTTAATGCTGCCACTTGTTATGCGAGGTTACCAAAGAGGTCTGATAGTCTGGGATTCAGCCAGCACTCACCGCGCTAAAGAAATGAAGAACTTCCTTGCAGAGAGAAGAATAGATCAAGTAATGATTCCTGCAGGAATGACCGCCTATCTCCAGACCCTTGATATTGCAATAAAGAAGCCATTTAAGGACCATTTGCGCATGGAAGTCAATGACTACATTGAAAATAGAATGGAAAGAAATCAGCGTGGAAACTTTGTGAAGCCCTGTCTGCAAGAAGTCGTGACTTGGGTGAAGAAGTCATGGGATAAAATTACTGACAGCTGTGTCGCCAAGGCACTACGAGCAGGTTACCTGGACAAGACATATTCATTTAAAGAGAGCTATATTGCTGGACATGACAGATTGGGTCCACTTCTTCTGAAGGAAATGGAGGCGCAAGACATCCAGGACGGAATTCAGGGTATGGCCACTTATGACGATGTTGTTGAAGAAGATGACATGATCATTATTGAATAAAGGTACATTTTTTTGTTCACATTTACCTGTTTACTAAAATTGCTGTCAATGTTCATTAAAATAAGCCCTCCCCTGAAAATAAGCCCTCTGGTGTTTTTCTGTCCAAAAAAATAATAAGACAGTGTCTTATTATTGGGGAAACATGGTAGATACTTAATAAACACTTATTCCCTTCTACTACCAAGGGTCAGCCACTGTGTTAAGTGCCGGGGATAAAAAGAAGGGTTAAAGAGAGTCCCTAATCTTAGAGTTTACAATGCTGTTCTTCCCTAGATATACAACAAAGTAATGGCCTGAGCTCTTGCCCCACCCTTGCCCCACCTATTCTACTGTCTACACTTTCTAGTGCTAGAATTTTTTTCGATCAACATTCCTTTTATTTAGTCATCAGTACAGAAATCCATTCTTTCTTGGGGTCCCCACACTCCTTATTACCTTTTCTCACTC
The DNA here is from genome assembly GCF_028583685.1 of Petaurus breviceps papuanus. Classification (NCBI taxonomy): domain Eukaryota; kingdom Metazoa; phylum Chordata; class Mammalia; order Diprotodontia; family Petauridae; genus Petaurus; species Petaurus breviceps. The sequence continues at coordinate 6,063,800 of NW_027185612.1, read as the reverse complement.
CCTGCCACTCACAGGAGAGTTTGTCATGCTCCTTACTCCTCACTGCGACCTTCAGAACATTCCTCTACACCATCCTTTCACAACTTTTCCTCTTCCAAGGTCTATTCAATCGTCTTAGAATTTTTTCTCCCCAACGTTTTTTCTTGAAATCTACAAAATCCTGGTCTTTCCCCTCATGTTTTCTCCTCTATTCTACCCTCTCCCATTATCCTAGGGACTTCAATACTCATAGTCTTGACTCCTCCAGAAATTTAATATCTCAATTATTCAATAATGCCTTTCTCAACTCCAGCAATTTTCTTTTCTCCCTGATTCTAGCTATACTTGGACAAAAATGCAACATCACTCAGAACCTAATCAACATCAATCTCCTACTCTTCTGTCTCCCTCTGATTAGCATCAAAACTAGTTTTCATCCATCCCGTGATTTTGGTATCCCCCAAGTACAATGTGAACTTTTTAAGTAGAGGGACTGTCTTGTTTTCTTATTTGTGTTCCCCCGGCTTGACATAGTGCACTGCATATAGTAAGGGCTCAATAAACGTTTCACTATCCCATTTCACTGAACCAGATCTGTTCTTTAAGTTCATCTTTCCTAACCTATGCCTTTTCCTCACTTCACTATTTTTCGATTTGTAGCACCACCCTGACCCCAGTTTTTTACTGGTAACTTTGTGGGTATTTTTTTCTTTTCCTTTTCCTGGTAGTTTAGCTTTCAGAATGCTGATTCCACAGCCACAACTTCTCCTTCAATCCTTCTTTCTTCTCTATTCTTATTGGCATCACCACTGTTCAGACCTGAATTATCATCAAACTAAATAGTAACATATCATAATAGCACCTACTTCTCCAGGTTGCTGTGAGGATTGAATGAGATAACTGCAAATTGCTTAGCACAGGGCTTGGCACAGACTCAGTTGATCATCTTAAAGGCTGTTCATCTTCATTCTCTTTCCCTCCTCCAACCAATCCCTTAATTTCATGGTCAAAATAATCTCTTCTTTGTATAGATCTTCAGGTCACTTTTATGCTCAAAAATCTTCTGTGTCTCACTGTGGCCTCCCAACAAACCCGAAACTCTTTTACCTAGTATTCCAGGTTCCCAAATCTGGTGCCCTTCTATCTTTTATTTTCTCCTCTTCTGTCCAACCCAATAACTTTCTATCCCTTGAGCATCTTCTTTTTACGACTGCATGCAGTCTTTTTTTGACTACTCCCCATGCCTACAAGATCCTTCCATTTCTACTTTATCGGTTCCACTTTTAATATCCAATGAAATATTGTCCCTCCAAATGGTAATAACTTTTCTCACAAATCTTACATAGCTCTTTGTCCTGCAAAACCTCAAATGAAATCATCATTTAACATTGTGTTTATTTGCCATCTGTCTGTCACCTAGCATCCTATGGCTTCATTGTTCATGTGCCACGCCATTATGTAAACCAGTGAGTGGTACTGTGTTTGTAGCACATGGACCAAAATGGATCTAAGTACAGAAGGGGCCCACAAACACTAATCCTTCAGTTTTGTTGAACACTGGCCATGAAGTTGACAGCTAGTGCCAGATCACCTCAGAATCCCTTCCTTCTGAATACAGTGGGAATTAATTCTGTCTCATTAAGAAACTGGAATTTTCACCCATGCCATTTATAATGAAAACAATGGTTTCCTGTCCTGGGTTTTTCTTCTTTATGATCATTTCAAATAACAATATCAAAATTGCTGCAGAATTTACCAAATGAGTGAGTTGATTACCATTATTTGGGATGGTTTCTAGCTAGGCTTCTCTATATTTATGAGATTAATTTATGAGGGTGGAAGACTAAGTTAAGTTACTACTTATTGAAAAGTGGCTACTTTTCAACCAGATCTAAAGAAGGGTTTTCTTTTTTATCTTTCACTTATTCAAAGTGGCTGGAAATTACCAGGGGGGTTTTAATTTCTCAGTGCAGACTCATCTGCTCATTTTATATACTCCCTGAAGGTGCTAAAAGATGGCAAGAAAAGCCACCGAACGAAATGCACGCAGAACTTGAAACTTACAAATCAGAGATACTTCCAAAACGGTACCCTGGGGCAGCCTTTCATTGTTTCTGTTCCAATAAGCATAAGCATCTAAGCTACCAGTATAGGAGGGTACATATTCCAGGAGGCACAGAAGATTTTTAGCAGCTGGTTTGCCAAAGGCTCAGAATGAAAACTCATTCTTGTTTCTCTTCCCCAGCTCCCTGCACCTGATTCAAATTATAGCTTTCATGTCAAACAGAGAAGGTGGCCTAGTGACAATAGCTCATAATTTTATGGTGCCTTAAGGTTCCCAACTTGCATTCTTCATAACATTGCTTTGAGTTATGTAGTACAAATATCCCTGCCCTCATTTTACAATTGAGTAAACTGAGGCTCAAGATGTTCAAGTGACTTTCTGCAAGCATACAGGTAGGTAGTAACTGTCAGAGCTGAAATTTGAATACAGACCTTCTAAAGAAGATAATGGTAGCCATAGATCTATAGATCATTGATAGGAACCTGTGATTTTCTCAGCATGGGCTCTCTCTCTCCTGATGCAGATTGTAGCACAATTAACTTAAAATATTAGAGAGTTTCTTCAAGTTGAATGATTTATCCATCTTCACATAGCTAGTATCAGAAGCATGATTTGAACTCTGGTCTTCCTGAATCCCAGCCACTGACTCTATTCACTATGCTACGTTGGCTCCCCTTTTATCTGTGTAACACTTAACAGTTTACAAATCACTTTATATACATCATGTCATTTAAGCTTCAATAACTACCCTCTGAGGTAGTTTACATAAGTATCATTATTCCTATTTTACAGATGAGAAAACTGAGGCACCAAAAGGTGAAATGCTTGGCCCACACAGGGAATGTTACACCACCAAAACTCAAACACACATTCTGAATCCTAGTGCTACTGTCTCTACTATATAGAAGTAAGTCTGTTGCCAGCCTGTCATGGGAATGTAAATTTTAAAGATCTTCCCTGCCCCTAGGCTAAAGTGCACCTGGAGCCTGGGGTGGGAGGCTTGTTTTTCAGTAGATACCTCTTGATTTGCCAGTGAGTCAATAAGGTTGTTACATTATCTGAGCCAGGAGAAGGCTATATAAGCCCTGATGTGTAGCTTTGTTTTGGGGCTCACTTTGAGAAGTGTTCTGTGATTTGATCAGATGAAACTCTGGGAAGCCGTTGTTGAGAGTCCCCCGGCTTTGAAGCCCATATGTTGACTTGGTATGGATGTAATGGTTGGACAGTTTGGAAACTGTCTACTTGATCTGTCTCTGTCTTGATAATTCTATCTGTATATTCTGAAGTTTGGGGTGCTGACCTTTTTCCCCTGAACCAGGTAAACAATACATATTTGACTGATTAAAGTAAGCTTGTTAACCCATTTTGACTTGCTTTCCTTTAACAAAGCATATCTAAGAACCTGTGCTGGTAGCCACCCTGGGGACTCTGGGGTGCTTGCCGCTACACAGCCTCATTTGTAACCCTTTCCAAAGTAGACTCTAATATAGTGAATCAAACCTGTTCATTCTTCTCCACTCATGCTGTATTCCCTTCTATTTCCATGTCTTTATACAATATCATACCACCAACCTAGAATATCACCCACTCCTGCGGTCTACAAATCAGTGTTCTTCCTGACACTGTTTTTGAAGTCCAGATGAAAATTCACCTCCGTCCAGAAACTTTCCAGAGCTGATCCCATGTGTACAGATGTACCTCATTTCCAAAGTATCTGTTCTCGATAAGTGTTCTCAAAGCATAATAAAGCTACGCTGGTCATTACTCCTCCTACCCAGCTTGTTGGCTGAGGGTTTTCACAAGGTGGGTGCTGACAAAATATCATCAGTCAACAAATTAGTAGATTTAATGAGGAAGTTGATTAATCCAACCTCTTATGTCTGACCTAGCACAAGTAATATATCCTTTCTCTATCTCAGTTTCCTTATCTGTAAAATGAGAGGATTGGACCATATGTCCTCCAAAGACCCTTCTAGCACTATGATCCTATCAGGCAAGATGGCAGCCTTCCCACAGATGTTCTATCCAAACAAGTCGCCATTTTTCACTCAGTGCCCTTTGGGTGGAGCCCTCAGGTCCCAGAGTTTTCAGCACAGTTCTCTATTGACCAATTCTGGGAAGCAGTTACTGTAAGTAATATGCTCCAACTCAGCCCAAGTCAGATTCCCAGGACCTAGCTCTTTCTTGTCTCTTTTCTCAGTGTATGTAGTACATGCCTATCATTTCTAAGATCCTGCACCTTAGGTCTTTTTTTTTCCTCCTATGGTTGGTTGTTTGTTATTTTCCCTGACAAGCTGTCCTAAAATCCCATAAGTACACATAGCCTGAAATAGTCTTCAGTTGCCCTGAGAATTTGCCATGCTTTTCATTTCCAATATTCTAAAGAGGGTAGAGAAGCAGAGGGAAAATTATAGAGTTACATGAGACATTTACCAGACTCTGATGCTGCCTCATTTTTCATTTAAATTCCAGGACCCGATTTTTTTAATGGCCAACAATGAAAATGTATTTCCCTGACTCTGCTATCTGTAGCTTCCCCTCAAACTGTGATCGTTTTACAATAGGTTTCTAATGCACAATTGCCAATTAAACTGTTCATTTAACCTTTGCACAAAGCACTCCATTTTCTTTTGTTGGGGAATCAAGCTTTTAAGTTGGCCGATCAATTCTGCAAATTATGTAAGTACATAGCACTTGCTTAATATTTATTATGTTGGGCAGAAGTGGAACATGACTAGAGTAGTGATATATAGTGCATCACAAATTCAAGATGGGATAAAGCAGCCAGGCTATCTGGAAATTGCAGGGTATTAGATTATCACTAGTTATCTAGGACTTTTCAAAAGCCAAAAGAAAATGTAACATAGGCACCAGTAATGAACATCTTTAAGCTCTCCAACTTCCCAATGAACAGCCTCTGTCCTACTACCTTCTCTAAATCAACAGGAATTTCTGATGCTATGATTTCTGAATCATTGGTACCTCCAAATACAAGTCAGGCAGAAGTTGTTCTTGATTCTTTAAGGTCATGGCAGAGAAATGTTAGCCTTTTAGAAAAGGGAGAAGAGGCCCTGATGCATGAGCATCTGCATACCTAGGATAATATTCTTCTCCAATTGGGAGTGACACATTAATAAGTTAACATTTGTTGTCCAATTTCATTAACGATACATGTTTGGAGGCTTTAGGGTGTGGGGGTAGAATCTCATGATATAAGCATATAGATAAAATCATGGACACATGCAGCAGTCCAGTGAAAATTACAGATCTGTTTCAGAATAATATTTTTTTAAATGTATAGGGTTACAAAGGAAATCAATTATACTGGATTACAATTATTAAAAAAAAAAAAACAGCTAAACAAACTCACCAACCCCAGGTTAAACATTCCCCTTCTAGTGGGTCTCCTCTTGGCAACTAAAGGAGGGATTGGGAAGGGGGAAAAGGGCTAAAAGAGAGAGCAAGGGAACTTTTTTCTTCTAGGATTAACTCCACACACGTTAATCTGAAATTTCTAGTTCTCCATAATCTAACTCCAATCTTTCAATCTTGCCGTTCACGAATTCCGCATTCCAGACAAACTGCACTACTGGCCATTCATTGAACTTGACATAGCACTGCCCACCCCTACACGCATTAGTACCACACATTTATGATCATTTCTGGCATATGTTTCCTCCTCACCTCTGCCTTTAAGAACTGTTCTATTCATTCCAGGCTTCGAATAATGCACTAAAATTTAAGGAAGCAATAGGGAGTCACTGACAGCTTTGAGGGAGTTGGAGGGGGTATGACATAGCAATAACACTACTTTAGAAAGATTAATCACACAAGTATATGAAAGATAAATAGCAATGGAGAGACACTGTGGCAATGACACCAGATGAAAAGCTAATCAGGACAGAGGATAAGAAATGTATCTTCTACAAATAACTTCATTTCTATCCCTTTGTATGTGTTGTTGTTGTTGTTTTTGTTTTTTTTTTTTTTTTTTTTTTGCTATTGGTTTCTGGTAGAAATTCCCTTTGGAAAATTCCAGCCTATTCACAACTGAGGGGAAAAGGGTAAGAAATAAATAGAGACCAAGCCTGATGACAACATTGGGAGTGATATGTCTCAGAGCACCAAGAAAATATAGAAACTGGAGAAAGTGCAGAGGATAGAGAGCTGAAAAGTTGAAAAGTGAGAAGAGAGAGGGAGGGAGGGAAAGAGGGAGGGATATGGAGGGAGAGAG
>NW_027185612.1:6056991-6057422 GCF_028583685.1 Petaurus breviceps papuanus | reverse complement strand
GAGAGAAGGATGGCTGTCTAGTCATGTATCATTTTATTTCGTTTACTTCAACTTCAACAATACCTCTAATGCATTGTATTCTCCAATAAAATATAAGCTCTTTTTGAGTAAGGACTATCTTGCTTTTTTTATTTGTATGGCTACAGCTTAGCACAATGCTTGGCCTATAGGATGTATTGAATAAGACTTTTTTTTTGCTTTTTTTATTGAAGAGAAATTGGGGTTAAGTGGCTTGCCCAAGGTCACATGGCTAGTTTTTATGTTAAGTGACTGAGGCCATATTTGAACTCAGGTCCTCCTGACTCCAGGGCCTGTGCTCTATTCACTGTGCCACATAGCCACCCTTAATAAGACTTTTCATTCATTCATTCATTTATTTATTCTCTGACACATCTCTCTCTCTCTCTCTCTCTCTCTCTCTCTCTCTCTCT
>NW_027185612.1:6044079-6056891 GCF_028583685.1 Petaurus breviceps papuanus | reverse complement strand
ACCCCCTCTCTCCACTCTTCAAAACAGAAGTCATTTTTGACCAGTGGAAATTGGAGGAGATGGAGGGGAGAAGAAATAACAATTACTTTATCTCTTCTTCTGGTCTGAAAGCAGGCTGAATAAAAGAACCTAGCATGAAGAATTCTACCTATTATTGCAATTCATCCTTTAGGACATAGTAGAAGTCAATAAGAACTATAGAATAAATTCTCAAATGAGTAAAGAAAACCTTGAATGTAACAAGCAGAGGCTCACTCTTTGCTAAGACCTTTCTTTTTTCAAGGATTTGTAGGATACCCTGGCATTTTCTTTCTTCATTTTTAAAGAACAAAAATGGATTTTATTAGTGAGCACAGAAAAATAAAAGGCAAAGAAAATCATCCCCATCTGCACACACTCATTGAATCACATTATTTTAGACTTGGAATGCATCTATCTAGTCTAACTCACTAGAAATGCCCACTACAACACATGGAATAGGTGGCCATTGATCCTATGCTTACAGACCTGCAATGACAGAGAAGCTACTGCTCCTCAAGGCAGTCCTTCGTACCTTTGGATGGCTCTAATTGTCAGCAAGTTTTGCTTTTTTTTTTTTCCCACCTGAAATTAAGCCTAAGTTTTCCTTTTTGACTTCTCCTCATTGTTCCAGGTTCTTCCCCTTGGGTGTTGAACAGTACATGTCCATTCCCTCTCCCATACATAATCCTCCAAATACTTGAAGATATCAAGTCTACCCTGAGTTTTGTTTTGTTTTTTTCTCATTTCCTTCAAGAGAACTTTATATAACCCGGACTCAAGATCCTTCACCATTTTGATTACTCTTTTCTGTATCCTCTTCACATTAGGAATGGCCTTCCTAAACTCTGGTGCTCAGGATGCCCAATACTCAAGACCACATAGTGCCCGAGGTCCGATTAGAGTTGAGCACGTTATCATTATTGCCTCCATATTTCAAGAACCTGTGCTTCTCAGTGTAGTATAAGATGATAACAGATTTTGTTAGTCACTGCTCCACATTTCTGGCTCATACTAACCCCCTCAGATCCTTTTCAGACAAACTTTGGTCTAGCCATTCCTCCCCCATATTGTACTTACAAAGGTAAGTTTTAGAAACCAAGTGTAATATTTTAGCTTTTTCTCTATTGAATTTCATGTTATTAGACTCAGCCTGATGTTCTAACCTGTCAAGATCTTTTGAAACACCCTGGCATTTCCTCCCACACAGTTCCATTTATTCAAAGCCACTGGAATCTGAGCTGGGAGACATAGAAAAACAAAATGGTTATCAAGAGGCACCTCCAATTGGGTAAACTCATTTTATCTATTTATACTTTAAAAAAATCTCTATATTCTATGAACAGAATCATAGCATGTTAGAGCTAGAAGAAATTCTAGAGATCAGCCACATCTAATCCCCTCATTAAATATGAGGAAACTAGTTCCCCGAAAGGGGGCTGGATTTCCATATCTAACAGGGAGCAGAGTTAGGAATCATGTATAGGCCTTCTGGTTCTACATCTAGTCTTCTTCCCAGGATGCCATTCTTATAATCAATAGTGCAGGTTAGGAAATCTTTCTTTAGAATCTTGAATGCAAACATATCATGTTACTGGTTGGCTTCTGTCTTTCTAAAAAGATAATCTTGGGAAGTCATTTAATTCATCTTCCTGCCTTTACAAAAAATTATCCCTAAATCAGCAGCATAGGTGATGAGACTCCATTGCAATATTAAATTTCATAGTTCTTACCTTATCTTACCATAACTTACCTTACATTACCATCAATCATAAGGAGAGAAAGGTTCATCATACGACCTACCATTCTGATGATTAACAAGCTTCCTATCAGGAAGTTCCATTTTGTATTTAACCAAATCCCTCACACTAAATTTAAGTCAGTTTCTTCTTGCTTCCTTGGCAGAGGTGTTGAGAAGTGAAGAACAGGACCTTGAATAATGGTGCCCATAGAAGACGAGCTTAAGACTTTGGAGAGAGAATCCAATTATGCACTGGGAAAAGAATTAAGAATGTATCTGAGACTGACCTTGGGGCTGGTAAAGAACATTATGACCTTTTCTTCTTCTTTTTTTAAATTAATGAGAGACTATCTCATAGTAGGCAGAAGCCTGGCTTCAGGAACAGGATGACTTGGGGTCACATATCTCTGACATATTGGCTTTGTGATTCTGAGCAAGTCACTTAATTTCTCAGAGCCACAGAGAACTCTCTAAGATTGTACATTTTATAACCAGTGCTGATCTATTAATAGACAGAGTTTCCTAGATGAGCATTCCCAATGCCAATGAAATCACAACTCTGCACCCAAAATAATGAATATGACAAATATTTGTTGAATACTCATTAAAGTAGAAGAATCATAGTGCTACAAGGGTCCTTAAAAATCATTTAGTTGACTCTATTCAGAGTACCAACCCAATGCTCTACCCACCACCTTACATCACCTTATTCTAAGAGAGATAACATTCTATTTCTTGGATAAAATCAAAATAACAAGGTAGAACAAAATCCCATCAATTCAGAACAACTGCAAGTAAGGCAAGTTTGAATTACTAGAAAAAATCTGGATTTTTATAAAGCCTGTTGTACTTTTATAGACACTAACTTTAAAAATATTAACTAAGTATTACATTGAAGATAGCCTTAGGGGACCTGGCTTAATGATACTTTACATAAGAACAATTTGTAATCTGAATCCCAATATATGCCTGACTGCTCTTTTTATACACTATAAATAGGATAACCAAACAACCTCTTTGCAGATAGTGCAAGTGTCAATTTTCAATTTAAAATCTGTGCAAATTGCTGCACTTTAAATTACTGGCAGTCAAAGTCATAACTGTACAGAAGTAATGGTGCAAGATTAAGTAAGTAGAATTGGGAATTTAGGAATAAATCGTCAGACAGGCAGAGACTTGTGTAAGATCACAAAGTGAGTCAGTACCATGGTTAGAACTTGAAACAAGCTTCCCAGTTTCCAAATTCAGCACCTTTCCCACTACATGATTCTCTAAGTGTTAATAAGATTTATTTTGAGTGTGTATGCATGTGAATGTGATTATGTGTCTGTGTGTGTTTACCCAGAACTAATCAAATTATGAAACACAAAAACCTAAAAATAAAACTTCCCTCTTCTGTATAAATTCCATATTCATTAAATGGATTCATTAAAATGATTCAACACTACCATATTCAAATGTCAGGACATGTAAATCTTCTGGTTCTCATAGTTAATTAAATTGATTATTTCTTGCTATAATAAAATGTTTTTCAGGTGTTAGAGAACGTGAAATTTTTGTTTTTTTGTGGGAGTGCCTTGCCAATAAAACATACATACGCACACATATACATGCATATATTTTTCTCCAATAAACATTTCTAGATTTTTATATTCAAATCATTTCCTCATCAATTGTTCATACATTTGCTACATACATTCCTAGATATCAGAGAGGTTGAAAAGCCCATTTCTGAGCTCTCTTCTGCAACCTGTTGTTGACTTAGGCTTTGGTCTGAATAAATTAGAAAATGTCTCATTCATAGCCTGGGCCTCTAATGGACCAAAGAATACTCTGAGGAGCCCCCTTAAAAGCTAGGGTAACCAAAGTATTCTAGGGCAGTTCAGATACTTTTGCTCTATTGATAGATAAAATTCCATAATTGTGGAATTTCCAGGGCAACCTTAACATAAATTTATTTCTTCCTGTGTTGGAAATGGAAACATTTAGGTCAAATATTATAATATAACTTCATGAGAAAGAATTGATAGAGGTTATTAACAGAGACTAATGGTAGGTTTGCCAAATTAACATCATATAATGAAAACTCCATTGACACAGACAATTATGGCTCTGTAGAGAAGGAATGATAAATAGCTGCAAATTCTCATGGGATGAGGTGTGGGATTGGGAGGGGGAGGCTCTGGTTAAAAAAAAAACAACAACAGACATGGAAGAAGCAGTAGCCTAAAGAAGAAAACATGGAACTTAGAGTTAGGACAGCCCTACTGAATATCTAACTATGATTTTAAGGAACTTATGTTATATTGGGGCAATATAACATCTAGACAAATAAGCAAATGCAAAATACAAATGAAGTAAATACAGAATCATTTCAAGGGGATGGGTGGGCACTAACAATGGGGGGGAGGCAGGAATGCCCTGCTTATGAGGTGGTACCTGAGCAGAGCCATCAAGAGATTTAGGGGCGGCCAGGTAGCACAGTGAGTAAGAGCACTGGCCCCAGAGTCGTGATAACCTGGGATCGAATCCAGGCTCAGACACTTAGCACCCACCCAGAAACACCTGGCCATGTAACCTTGAGCAAGTTACTTAACCCCAATTGCTTAAAAAAAAAAAGAAAGAGATTTAGGGATTATAAGAGGCAGAGGGGAAGAGGGGGAGCATTCCAAGCATGAGTGGTAGTCTAAGCCAGCAGTTCTCAAACTTTACCCTCTTGGGCTCTCTTTTGTTTATGTAGTTTATACTTATTGAGATTTACCATATTAGAAATCAAAATGTCTTAGTATTTATATGAAAGTAGTTTTGACATTGAGGGTCTCTTGGAAGAGCCTTAGAGACTGCCAGCACTCCCTTGACAATGCTTTGAGAACTGCTGGTTTAAGTAAAGACACAGAGACCAAAGAAATGATTTCATATTTTGGGAACAGAATGTTGGCCAAAGTTCACATAGACAGCTTTCATGTCTTCCTCATTATTCCTTCAACCCTGGTCGATGGAAGATCTTAAGTCTCATTCGAGCAAACTCCCATGGAGCCACAGAGACTCAGGTGCCCACTTCCCAACTATTGGGGCACTTCCGCTCCTCCCAACCTTCCTTTCTGGAGGGTAAACTTGTGCCACTGAAGCTCATGCCATACTTTGCTCACCCCTCTCTATAGGCTAGGCTGATACCTGATCCAAAGACACAGAAACACCATTCCTGAAATCTGGGTGTGTTGTATAGGACCACAGGATCATAGATTCAGTACTAAATACCAAGTCAGAAGCAAGGTAGACCCACAGCCTCTGCTCCATTGAGGGTTTTGGTACTTAGCACTTAGAGCCTGGAGAATAGTACATAATTAATAAATATTTACTGATGGATTTTGTGCTCCCCAACATTGCTGGAACTTTGTAAAGGTTGCAGGAAAATTTCCCTGTACGTTCGAAAAGGCACCACTGATATGCTCTTGTGTCCCATAATAGCATCCCATGCCCCCTACTCTTCTGAAAGAAAAAAAAAAAAGCTTATTGAAACATAAAGCTTGAGACAGATACAGAATATTTGCCACAATCTGCTGTTGATCTCAGTCAGAAATAGGAGCTTGGAATAAAGAAATCCCTGAGACTTTTCCAGTTTCAGATTCAAAATAGTTATATTTTTAGAAATGGGTGGATGGGTGGGTGGATGGATGGGTGGATGGATAGATAGAGGAAGGGATAGAGGGAGGTATAGATATAGGATTTATTAAGCACTTACTGTGTGCCAGGCCCTGATGACACATTTGCTAAAGTATGTGCACTGTCTATGGGTTTTCTAGTTTGAGAAACATTTTAGGCATCCCTACATTGTTTCTCATGACCAAGACTAAATTATACAGAGGAAAGGGACCCTTTATAACATTGATAATGAGAATAAGACTGACACAGCACATTGCAGGCAAACTAGGATATATCAGGCTTAATATGAATTAGAGGAATGGAGCTCCAGCCTTATTATTAACCTGCTAGGAGAGGTAGGGCTAATTGGAGCCAGGGTCAGGCCTCCAGGCTGGTCAGAGGCACCCACTGCAGGATCTGGAGCTAAAGTAGAAGTGACAAACATAATTTAAACTCAGGACAGGAAAAAATAGCATTAAGATTTAGAGCTGGCTGGGACCTTGTGCATTGTCTAGTCCAGGAATTCTTATCCCCAGATCAAGAAGTCTCTGTTTGCTTCCAACTGTGGTAACTGTATTTGGATATAATTGGCTTCCTCCTGTAACATTCTATATTTTATTATAGAGGCAGCTAGGCAGTGCTGTGGATGGAGCACTAGGCATGGAGTCAGGAAGACATCTTCCTGAGTTCAAATCTGGCTTTTGACACTTAACTAGCTGCATGACCCTGGGCAGGTCATTTAGCCCTGTTTACCCCAATTTCCTCATCTGTAAAATGAGCTGGAGAAGGAATTGACAAACCATTCCAGTGTCTTTGCCAAGAAAACTCCAAAAGGCGTCTGACTGAAAGAACTAAACAGCAAAAACAAAATATTTCATTGTATGAATTTATAAATATGATTCTAAGGAGTCCATAGTTTTACCAGACACTCAAAGGGGTGCATGACACAGAAAAAAAGCTAAGAACCTCTGATCTAGACCAATCTCTTCCTCTCTTCATTTTACAGAGGAAGAAACTGAGACCCAGGTAGAGGAAGAAATGTGCCCATTGAGTCACAATATTAAACCTAATTAGGAGCAGTAACAACAGTAATGGGTTCAGAAGCTAGAACAGTGTGTGGTTGTAGAGACAGATTATCAGCAGCAAGGAAAATGCCTAGAGGCTTCAGTACCTGAAGTACTGATTCAGTACCTGATTCCTCTTCCCAGCTAGATATATCCTGTCCAAATAGCCTGGAAATGGATAATATTCGGGGGATACCTAGAAAGGCCCTACTGTTTACTACTTGTGCAACCTTGGACAAATCACTTGCCCTCTCTAGACTTCAATTTCCTCTTCCATAAAATAAGAGGCATGTACTAGCTGATATTTAAGGTACCTTCCAAATCACAAATCTCTCATCTAGGCTCCTACAATATGAGCTATGTTATTTTCAAGTCCAAGTAACACGGAGTCATATTTAAAAGTAATCATAGATTTCTAAAATCAGAAGGAAATTTAGAGATTTAGAGATTCTTTAACTCCACCTGCATATCTTATAGTTAAAGAAAGACACACAGAAAGGCTTAGCCATTTGTCTACAAGGTCACTAGGCTGGTGATAGAACTGCAACTTTGGTCTCTTGACTTCCCACTCCAGGGCTCCTTAGCCTGCAGGTCTACAGGGGTCAACTGGCACAGGACACAACTCTGTGACTACTGAATAAACCCTGCCCAACAGCTCTGTCTTCTCTGTACTCAGCCTTCTTTGAGACTGGCTCCTGGCAGTGTTTATTATTTACCACTGAAAAAAATAGAATTATCACATCTGTGCAGCTTCCCTTCAAATAAGACACTCCTCCAGGCTCTGTCATTCTCTCACATCAGGGAAGGTGGGGACTAATTATGCTAATTAACTCCTCTTATCTTAAAAGCACTTTGCAGTCATTAAATAATTAATCCTCTCACCACCACTCAAGGCCTGGGTGGTAGGGGAAGTGCAGTCAGCCCACCCTTATCAGGTGGGGAAAGTGCTGAAACAAATTAAATGACTTGCCCAACCTCCCCAAGCCATCTCCAACCCCTCTTTAGTCCCTGAAGGAGGTACAGAAGTAGCTTTGCTCTTGGATGGCATACATTTAACTGGCTCCCTTAAAGCCCTGCCCATTTAACTTCCCCCGGGGCTTTGTGTGAACCAGGCAGCCTGCAGAATGGCACAGCTATCTATCCCAGCCATTGAATGATCTGGGATTTTAATTGGCACCGATGCTCTGGAAGCTACACACATGTGCCCCATGGCTCCTGACCAAGGTTATCCATTTAAACTGATTGGTGCCTATTAGATAAAAACAAAGGAAGGGGAGGGAGCCTGCCACAAGGAAGAAAAGAAGTGTCATGGAGAGAGAAGGTGGCATAGTCTGTATACAGAGAGAGACTGAGGCCCTACTCCACTCCCCACCGATTCTATACTAGCTTGGAGCGTGCATGTCTCTCTTAACCCTTCAGTGTCTCCAGACCAGGGGTGGGAAACCTGTGACCTCCAAGCCACATGTGACTGAATTAAGTCAAAGGGACACACTCAAGGACCTAGAGGTCCACATGTGGCCTGGAGGCCACAGGTTCCCCATTCCTGCTCTAGACAATCCTTTAAGACTAGAAGTTGTAGCAAAGTTGCAGGGGTGGAGAGAGTCTCTACCCTGGGAGTTCCCCACTCAGATGAAATCCTGCATCCAGATTGTCCCAAACCCCAATCACTGTCCCCTTCCCCACCCCTCCAAGTGATCTGACATATAAAGCTAGCATGCTATGTGGAGCATGGAGACCTGGGTTCTAACCACAGTTCTGACATGAGCAGTGTGTTCATGGACAAGTAGTTTAATGTCTGAGCCCCATTTTCATAGAATCATAGATTGAGAGACGGGAGAGACCTAGGAGGCCAACTAACCAAGCATCTCATTTCACAGGAGTCCCAAGGTTAAACCACTTGGCCAAGTGCCCAAGGTAATATAATAGCAATACCAACAACAAAAATGACAACATTCGTATAGGGCGTCCTATGTACCCAGCACTGTTAAACATAGCAATTATTATCTCCTCAAACCCTCACAACAAACCTGGGAAGGAGGTATTACGATCACTCCCATTTTATAGTTAAGGAAAGTGAGGCAAAAAAGGTTAAGGCACCAGCCCACAGTTATATAGCCTGTAACTATATGAGGATGAATTTGAATTCAGGTCTTCCTGACTCCAAATCCCTATCCATTGTACCACTGTACCACCAAGTTGCCCTTAGGTATTAGGGATCAGAGGGAGAATTTGAACCTAAAGTCTCTGAAGTTTGATCCAATGTTCTTTCCCCTATACTATGGGTCTAATTATTACTGTAGCACCTGCCTTATTAGATTGTGGTAAGGTTCTAATGAGAAACATGTGTAAAGTTATGTAAACCTTGAATACACTGTACAAAAGTCAGCTATCAGAGAACTGAACTGAGCCCATATTTGGCCAAGCAGTTATTGTTATTTCTTTGTAACTTTTTCTTGTAACTTCCTCTACCCCACTCTCTAGACCCCATCCCAAGGTTACCAGCTGACTATCAATGTGGAGATTAGATTTCAAACCCATACTGGAGTCCAGCCCTGAGAAAAACAAGAACAAGTTGGACTATGATTAGTTACTATAAAAATGTATTTTATCAAAACAACTCCCCATTTTTGGGGGGTGCTGGTTATGGTTGACCTGGGCTTTATGTGGATGGGGACCCAACAGAAACTTCCTCTGGTAGGGGAAGGAGCCCATTCATATCAGCCACTTCTCTGGTAACCAAAGGTACTCTACTCTGTACAGCACTGAGAGATGTTGTAACCAGCCATTGCTCGTAAAGCTATGCTCTGAGGCAACACTTGAACAGAGATCTCTGACTCCAAGATAGGCCAGCCTTCTAACCTATATACCAGGATTCCTTACATAAAAATACATTATAATAAAACAATTATTTTTACCACTACTGTATCCAGAATATTTTGGTCACAAGAAGAAATAGAATTGGAACATGAGTGTAGTATCTTTCTGTTCCAGAGACATTTCTTTGGGTCAGTTCCTGCAGGGCAGAGAAAATGTTGCTTGAATAATCTAACATAGCTCCCAAAAGCTACCTTTCCTAGGGTGCTCAGCTGGATTATTCCAAAGGCATCTACCGACTTCCCTTAGCCCCACTTTTTCTCTAGAGCAGCTGTTTCCCACTGCTCTGTTATATTCTCTTGCACCCAATGAAAATATTTCCTCCTGTGTTTATTTGTTCAGTTTTCACTCAATTGCCTCTACTGACATTAGTGCCATTAGTGACTGTCAAGCCAGCAACTGTCCCAACTGTCTTCAAGTGCAGGGGTACTTTTAGATAGGACATTTTTATACTGCCCAGTAAGTACCAAGCACAGAACAGGGGCTCAATAAATGCTCCTGAGGGATGGTGATACGATGGCTGATATTTATTGAAGAGAAAGCCTCCATGACACTGACTCTAAGTACCTTCTTCGTGGTGGAGAAATACACAAAGGCCTTTGACAGAATGGAAGCAATTCCCTGGAGATTTCAGGAAAATAAAAATATTTATTCACCTTTTTTTTTGGGGGGGGGGGGACTTAAATGATCAAGGTGATGATCCATCCACTTTGATCCAGTGCTAAAGACTGGCCAGTGTATTTAGCAGAAGTGCTCCAGTAGCTAGAAATTATTTCACCTGAGGGTGAAGCTGGCAAACAGCAATCCAAAGAAAGAACAGAACTGGGTGCTTATCAGCTGGAGAAATCAGCTGACAATCCCTCTTGGGTATTAGAAGGGGAAGCAAACCCTTTAGCAAGTGGTGTACTGTTGGGGTGGAGGCAGAGGAGAGATTTGGATCACATCCTGTGAGAACAATGGAGGTGAGAACAGATGCATTTACACTATGTGGTGCAGACCTGTATAGGGTTATGATAAGTGGATGTGGTCTCTCTACCAAGAAGAGGAAGAATGTCTGTGGGGAGGAAATGCAATTCTCTCTGCCCCCAATAATCAGCTCCCTGGACAGAGCCATGATGACCTCATTTTGGTTACGGTTCTGAGTAGGAACAATGGAAACATTTAACATTAGAACCACATTTAAACTTTGTGTGTGGGTATCAGGGCTAATAATTTGTTCTCAAAAATCTGTTCGTCCATTCAAATTAAATAAAAAGAACTGTGATTTCATTGATTTAGCCTCAAATCCTTCAGAGCAGAATTTTAACATCGCTGCAAACTTAGGAGATATTTTCACGAAATACTTTGGCCACAAAATCTATATCATCCCTTAGCGATTAACTCTTTGTTCTGATTTTAAGGGGTTCTAGGATGGTTAAGGACTTATCCCATCACATAGGTAGTAAGGCAGCTGGGTGGTAGAGTGGATAGAGTACTGAGTCTATATTCAGGAAGACATCAATTCAAATCCAATCTCAGATACTTACTAGCTTTGTGGCCCTGGATGTTTTATTTTTCCACGTAAGCTTTGGCTGCCTCACTTTCCTCATCCATAAAATGGTGGTAATAGAAGCACCTATATTCCAAGATTGTTGTGAGGATCCAATGAGATAATATTTGTAAAGCATATAGCACAGTACCCAGCATACAGTTTGTGCCTAATAAATGTTTGTTTCCTTCTTCCCTTCTCTGTAAGCATCTGAGGTTTTTGAATTGAGGTTCTCAACTATACAGCTAAACTTGGAGCCTTTACAGCTTTGATTTTTTCCCCTCCCATTCTGCCCTGCCCTATATATAAGACAGTCATTTTGTACTGTAACTTTGTAATGTGAATCCCATAGTGCCTCTGAGGAGAGGGTGTCTTGACTACCAAAAAGATTGGAAATTATTGCTATAGGGGCTTGCTTTAATGTAATTATGACCTTTTACCTAGTTTCATACAGAATTCTGACTTATAGGTGGATCTTTCCTTTGAATTAGATACCTCAGTATGATATTTAATGCCTTCATTCCTTCTTCTTAGTCTCAGAAACAATCTCTAGACATGGGGACTGTCTGCCTAAGGATAATCAAGTGGAGATCTGAGTAAAGCGAGTGAATTAAATTGTAAGGTCATAGGTGATAAGTATTATGTCTATTAGGATGTTGGGCAGGACTACAAGTACTTAATAAAACACTGGACAGTAATGCTAAAGAAGAATAATGGAAAATTCTTGTTTCCTAGGTAAGCCATTTCCACTGCACATTCTCAAGGGGGTCATCATTACACCAACAATTCATGTCTAGTAAGTGTCTTCAATGGCCTGGTACTAGATCATGACCTGTGGAGAACGTGGAATGTTATCCCTCCCAATCCTGAATTTATATTCTAAGTAAGTGAGGTGATTTTGTGGGTATGGGGGTCTCCATTCTTTTCCACTTTTCTACAGTACAGAATAGTACTGTGTTTATTAACTACTACTCATTCCAAAGTCTCAACATTATTTTATCAAGTTTCAAGATACAAGGGAAACCTTTAGTGAGATTGGTCCTAAAGGATAGGACTAACATCCCTACTTTATAGGCTAACTATTAATATAACAGCTAGCATTTAAGTTTGGCAAAATGCTGAACATATGCAATCTTATTCCATCTTCACAACAACTCTGGGATGTAGGAGCTGTTGTTATATTCATTTTACAGATGAAGAAACAAAGGCTGAGATGTTGAGTGATTTGCCCAAGGTCACAAAGCTAGTAAGAGTCTGAGGAAGGATTTGAATTCAAATCTATTTGACTCAAAGTCCAGGGTTCTTATCCCATTTCCTTACCTAGCTAACATATAAAACCTTTTCTTTTAAATGAAGCTCTTAGAGTTTAGGGGGCATGACTTGATGTTCTGGTAAATAAGCCATGTAATAACAGTTACATAAGTCAATAACACTTATTCTAATGTAGACAGAGGATTATTCACTTAAAGTTGGAAAAGATATTAGAGACCATTTAGTCCTACCCCCTCATCCAAGAGATGAGGAAACTGAGGCCTAGAGAGGTTAGGTAACTTGCTCAAGGTCACAAAGGATATAAGTGGTAGAGGAAGGATTAGAATCCACCTTTCTCTAGGGCAATGGAAATCTTATAGCATGATGTCATGGCAAAAGAACTGGTCTTAAGAGACAGAATATGTGATTTTAAACATTGCCTTTTCCTCTTACTAGAAATGTGAACTCGTTGAGAGTTTCTTGATTTTCCTTTTGTATACCCAGGACTTCCCATAATACAGTAAGCACTTAATAAAAGCATACTCATTCATCCTTCCATCCATCCATCCTTCCATCCACCCACACATCCACCCACCCACCCACACATCTACCCACCCATCCATCCATCTACCCACCCAGACATCCACCCATCCATCCATCCATCCATCCATCCATCCATCCATCCATCCATCCA
>NW_027185612.1:6007927-6044069 GCF_028583685.1 Petaurus breviceps papuanus | reverse complement strand
TCCATCCATCCATCCATCCATCCATCCATCCATCCATCCATCCATCCTAGCTATGGAGAAATCACTTTCCCTTTTAAGTCTTGAATTATTCAATTATAAGATGGAGATAATAATAATTAGCCAGGATTATTATGAGGAAAACACTTCATGGCCCATAAGGCACTTGGAAAAACACGAGCTATTATTATTACAATATTGGGAAATGATCATAAACTGGGAAAGCAAAGCAGAGAGTTGAAATGACTTGTTCCATATTAGGCTTGCCAGTGGCAAAGCTGGGTTTCCAACCAGAGAGATCTCCAGCATCCTAGAGATGTATTTTTTCTTTTCAACTCTGAAGTTCCTTCAGGGATAATTTTACTGAAGGTCTTTATAACTGGAAAGGCAGTGAACTAAGACTTTTTAAATCATCAAATGCAGAATGCTTCTTAGATTCTTTTTAGTATTAAACCCCTAGGATATTATTATTATTAATTTTGTAAAGCTCAGAAAATGCTACAAATAGTTCATGCCCATTAAGCACCTAAATCGCCCACACATTTCACAGGCTGCCAAGCATTCACACAGAGTTTACAGAAAGAACTACTGTTGAAGTCAATACCTCATCATAATTGCAACTTCTGTCCATGATGTGTTTTAAGGTTTACTAAACAACATTGTGAGATAGGATATGAATGATAACTATCCTCCTGGAAAGGGACCATGCAAATACTCAAAGGATTTGGGATTTGGGGTGGAATCCCAATGTGGAGAATTCCCTTCCTCAATGGATATGCCAGCACAGTATTTAAAGGCCAGAGTTGCCTCTGCCAAGTGGAAATTAAGCTATTTGCCCCCGGGGTCATTCTATGCTTAAGTGTCAAGGATAGGATTAAGATCCAGTTCTTCCTGACTCCAATACAGTTTATCTACCACACTGTAGTTGCCTCTGTAGGGTAGCTAGGTGACAAAATGGATAGAGTGCAGGACCTGGAGACAGTAAGACTCATCTTCATAAGTCCAAATCTGGCCTCAGCCACTTACTAGCTCTGTGATCCTGGGCAAGTCATTTAACCCTGTTTGCCTCAGTTTCCTCACCTGTAAAATGAGTTCAAGAAGGAAATGACAAACCTGTCCTTTATCTTTGTCATTAAAACCCCATATGGGGGTCACAAAGGGTTGGACATGATTAAAATGACTAAACAGTAACAACAGCTGTCTCTACATATCATTTTATAGATGAGAAAACTGAGGGTTGGAGAAATGAAAGTGACTTGCCCACAGTCACAGCAGTGGGGAATATGTGGGGGAATCACTTAAACCAGGGCTTCTGACACCAGTTCCAGGACTTGTACAATACTTCTACTGCCTCAAGTCAATGAAGAACTTTAGCAAATTCTCTTTTTTGGGGGGGATGATTGTGGATGTTCTTTAATTTGTTCTGGCAACAACTGCCAACTTGGAGAGATGTATAATGTTAATTTACTCTCTAATTCAGGTATTGACAAGAAGCCCTCTTGGGGATTTCCTCCAGAGCAAAGAGACAACCTTGGATGCCATTAATAAGGAAGATTCTTAGGAACCTGATTAAGCAGACTGACCAATCATTACCTTCCCTGGGGAAGGTGCTGACATTTATCTTGAACTTTTCTGGTGTTTTCACAACTCCATTGCTTCCCCACTACCTGGATTGGTTGCCACTGGTTATTGTTGATTAAAAATTCCTAAGGGTCATAGTCCTAGGACTTTTAAACTTAATTTCCCCAGCAAAATAACAATATGAAATAAGAATAACATGATTACAGGACTTGGAATTAATTCAAAGGTAACTTAGAGATCACTTGGAAACTTCATCATTTTACAAAGCAAGGAAACTGAGACTCAGATTGGTTACCAACACAGGAGAAATATCGATAGACAAAAAAAGTCGACCTTTTGCCCAACTTTGTCATCAGCTAGCAGTGTCACTGTCAGTTGCATAACCTCTCTGAGTCTCAATTCTTTTATGGTACAATAATGATTGTGATCACACCTACCTCATAGGATTATTTTAAGGATCATTTTCCCTTCCCTACTTACTTATTCTATCATTTTTTTTGGAGGGGGGAGGTGAAGCAATCGGGTTAAGTGGCTTGCCCAAGGTCACACAGGAAGTGTCACCTCAGGTCCTCTTTACTTCAAGGCCAGTGCGCTATTCACTGTGCCACCTAGCTTCCCCTCTATCACTTTTTTTTTTTAAATTGTGACATTTAACTCTTTTGTTTCTTGTAGTTTCATTTATGATTTCTTGAAATAGAGCTTTGGAAAACCAGGATTTTCTACTTGACCATGCTTTAAAACCAAATTAGTCTGGTTTCCACTGACTGGCCAATAATAGATCCCAGCCCAAGACTCACTTGGTCATTGCTCGGTCTTGATGGCTCAGAATGAATGTAAATAGCAATTGTTTCTGTTCTAGCCAGAAACTCTGAGTCTTCCCCTTCCAGTTTTTTGGGTTTTTTTGAGTAGGCAGAGTAGGCCATCTTTTACCTCATCTCTTACTGTAGCCTTAAATTACAGAATGGGTGTTGCTTCAGGGAAAGAGATCTGGGAAAGACCTTAACTTAAAAAGGTCAAGATCCCCCACTGTATCTGTGGTCATCACCAGTCCTCTGGACCTTTGTCTTGCCACTAGACTCAGATGACCATGGAGGGGAGAGTGAGGTTGATGGCTTCCAACGGCTCTGCCTCACTTAAATCCACCTTACTTGGAAGTCAAGGCATCACCCTCCTGATGTCACTGGTCCTCTCCCAGAACTAAGGACAAACAACAATTTTAAGAATCAAGTGAGATTCCATATATAAGAATACTTAAAATTTTTCATATCTAATTATGTTTTGAAAATGCAATACTATCAATCAGTCAAAATTCATTTATTAAGCACCTACTGTGTGACAGATATGATGCAGTGGATGTGGTGCAAAGATTCCCTGTTCTAGACTAGCTGACACCTTACTGAAGGGTGACAATACATTCATATGTGGGAATACACAAAATATTTGGAGGAAGGCATTAGTTGCTGGGAGAATCACAAAAAGCTTTACATAGAAAGTGGTACTTGAGTAAAGCAGTACCTTGAAGAGAGTTACAGATTTTAGGAGTACTAGATTTTAAGTCAAGAAACTGATGCTCTAGTCCTAATTCCACTATGTGTGGAATTTAACCTTTCCTTAGTCATTTCCTGATCTAAGAAAAAGGAAGAGCATACTTAGCTGAAGTCATACTCTGATACCTTATCAGAGGGGAATGAAGGTATGCCTGACTGGCATAAAATTTTTGGCAAGTTCTATCAAACTGATAAGCTTTCAAATATTAATCCAGGGATGAGCTGCATGTTTGCTTTATAAGAACTAGCCTAGCTAAATTCAAGGAGGTTCATTATCCATAGGATTAATTTTTTAACTCCAGCAACTCTCAAAGGCCATCTATTAATTTGTAAAGGGGATGCCATCTAGGTTGTTGTTGATTAAATTATGAATCCTCAAAGAATTAAAATCTTGAAGTAGTAAAATATTGTTTTACTATTTATATTTACTATATTACATTTATATTTACTATTATTATTTTGAAGTAGTAAAATAGTAACACACCAATTTTCTCAAGTGCTTTGAAATCCATAGTGTGCAATCTAAATGTACGCCATGATCATCACCATCTCTTCCATTGTGGAATGATGTCATCTGTTTCAGCAACTGACAACATTATTTGCTATTCCATGTACCACAACCTCCTGAGTGAGGGGGAGGGCTAGTTCCAATTTAATATCCAGTTTGCCCGTGTTCACATTACACATTGGAGAGATACTCATCCAGGGGAAGATGTCTTTGTTGGACTTAGCATTAAAATACAGAACAAGAAAAGATTCTGAGTTCTCTGTCCTTTCCTGTCCCAAGGACACTTTTCACTAATAGGATGTTTGTTAGTTTCTATTATTCTAGGTCATGAACTGCACGCCTATGACAATCTAAATTAACTGCCCAGTGACATGATCTACATTAATTGAATGTAATCGATTCTTATTTAGAACAAATGGGCATTCTGACGTGGAGTTATTGATATGTCAAGAGGGTTTTCATTAAAAGACCTATTGCCAAGAGATGAAGCTGACTGAATTAGGCCAGCTGGTGTCTCCTCCAACAGGGATTTGCTGTAGTAGAAGGGAAGAAAGACTGTAGAATAAGAGTGGGGGAGGCAGGGAAGCAACATGTTGGGAATGAACAAAGAAATAAAGTTTATCATCATATTATCTAAGGTTGGAAAGATCCTTGAAGAGCACTTAGCTCAAAATCTTTGTAGTCATGGAAACTAAGGAGATGAAGTGACTTAGCCAAAGTAACGGAGATGACACAGGAGACAAAGTGCAGGACCTGGAGTTGGGAAGAAATGAGTTCATATCCTAAGATACAAGCTGCTGACACTTATCTCTCTCAGCCTCAGTTTCCTTATCTGTAAAATTCATAGATTAGTAGTACCTGCCTCAAATCAAATAAAACAAGATGTGTGTGTTGCTATATAAATGTCAGCTATTAATAAGTATGAGAATCTATATTTGAACCTATGGCACTATATTAAAGCTAGCCAATAAATATGAGAACCTGGATTTGAACTCATGGCATTCTATATGTGCTAGGTATTATAGTACAAGAATCTAGATTTGAACTTATCTTGCTAAATACATGCTAGCTTTTTTTTTTTTTTTTTGCTTTTTGGAGGGGGCAAAGCAGGACAATTGGGGTTAAGTGACTTGCCCAAGGTCACATGGCTAGTAAGTGTTAAATGTCTGAGGCTGTATTTGAACTCAAGTCCTCCTGACTCCAAGGCCAGTGCTCTATTCACTGAGCCACCTAGCTACCACCATGCTAGCTTTTTACTAAGTATGAAAATCTGGTACTACATACATACTAATTCTTAATATAAAAATCTGGATTTTTTTTGCTGCTATATACATTCTAGCTCTTAATAAATATGAGAATTTGGATGTTATCTGCCTCCAAATTCAGTGTTTTTTTCTATGACATCACCCTTCATTATGAGCAAACTCAGTGACCATTTCTTTACAGACTTATAATACCTTCCTTTTCTTGGAATCAGAATGGGCTCGAATAGGATCTAAAATTCAAAGGGACCTTAGAGACAAGTTAGTCCAACTCCACCATTTTAAACACGAGTAAAATGAGGCCAAGAAAGATGAATTGACTTGCTCAAGGTCATTAGTAATCCATGCAGCAGAGCCAGACCTGAGTTCAAATGTAGCACACCACAGTGTCCCCTCATTAGCAAGCTTCCATAAAGTCTGACTTTGACAAGGCATTGACATTGTTTAGAGTATTTTGCTGAGACATTTAGCAGGGCTGGGAGCTGATTCCACATGTGTTAACTCCCACCACACCATTGCTGTCTCTCTGTCTTTGAGGTGAAAAATGTTCTAAGGCCACATATGATTTAAGGCCAGAGGAATAGGACAGACAGTACTGTAAGTGCTAGTTAGACTCCAGAAAGGAGAGATGACACTGAGGGCAAGGTGAAAGGGGTTTCATGGAGGACAAGGAGGGACTGAAACTGGACCATGCATGAATGAATGAGTGAATGAAAACGCTTGGCTTACTTACTATGCGCCAAGCACCATCCGAGTGCCATAGATAGAAAGAGAAGACAAGGGGCTCACATTTTAATTCCTACGGGAGAGCTCAGCTTCAACGTGGATGGAAGGACAACACTCAGGGCTGAGTAGGGTGCATTGGCAGATCCAGTGGAAACGCTGAGGGTGGGGTGTCTAAAGGGTGCAGGAGTACCGATGTCTGTCTTCTTCCAAATGTAGGGCTGCGTATGTATGTGTGTACTTATACATACATGCATAATCACACACCCCACACATCATGTATATGTCATACAACACATCCCCATGAACACATGCACATGTATGCATATGTATAGATATATGTCTGTATAAACATGTAAACATGCATACATATATAATACACATATTTCTATTTTCCCCTCCCCACCATTATATGAAAACCCAGAAAAACAAGAAGAAAACCAATTAATTATAATCCCCTCAAAATCTTGGAGCAAGTTGCATGTAACCCAATCACATCAGCAGCCATCTCAGGAAAATTTCAATGTGTGAATATTTTTTTTTTTTACAAAAATTCAGAACTTTTAGACTATACCTTCCTGTCACCAAAATGACCCAATTGATTCTAAAAAATCATTTAAGTAAATGAAAAAGTTCCCTCACATTTGTCTGGCTGTATTTAGACAGCTAACTTCTAACTGCTGGTTCAATGACTTGTGCAGGTAGGTGGTATAGTGGATAGAGTGCCAGCCCTGGAGTAAGAAAGACCTGAGTTCAAACCTGGACTTGGACACTTACTAGTTGGGTGACCCAGGACAAGTCATTTAACCCTGTTTGCCTCAGTTTCCTCATTTATAAAATGAGATGGAGAAGGATATTGGCAAACCACTCCAGTATCTTTGCCAAGAAAACCCCAAATAGGGTCACCAAGAGTTTGACATGACTGAAACAATTCAAAAACAAAAGGTTCAAAAGACTGGTCAATTTCCCCCAATTTACCAAAATTTTAGTATCATAAGTGCTTGTTTTTAAAAACCTTGAATAGATTTTTAAAAATCTCCTCCTTCAGAGGATTTGAATTGAAATTTGATTCTGTCATTTATTAATCTATATGAGCTTGGGCAATTACCTCTCTCTGGTGTCAGTTTCATAGGAGTGTAGGCTCAAATATTTGTAGCTGGAAGGAACCATGAAAAGTTGGACTCAGAGAGCTGAAGAGGTTTGCACATAGTCACACAACACACTCTCAGAAGCAAAATATGAACCCACATGTTTCTGATTCCAGATCCAGTACTCCACTGATTCCCCTATGCTGCCTCATTTACAAAATGAAAAGGTTGCATTTCTAAACTTTTAAATTTCTAAAAATCTAAAAGATGATTTCTAAGTTCCTTTTTTGTTTTAATAAAAAAAATCTTACATTCTCCCTGTGTCTGGATCCTCTCAGTCTTTGCTCCCTCCCTCTATGGCCTGATTTATGACCCCAGGGAGCCCAGAAATCTATCCCATGACTGCATATAGAAGAACCATTAACAGTCAATAGTCTGAAATATATTTTGTGCCAGCAAACACTGGTTCAGACCCAATGGCCAAGTGACAGATAGGATTGTTCACTTTTGAACCAGTTAGTATGCTATTATGTGGGGACAACTTTAATTCTACACACATACATTATATAAATTACACGAGTAAATATCAGTAGGGAAGTTTTTTTTTTTAATCTAATGTACTCTCACTATAGCAGAAGTGGTTATAAATTTATATTAATATTACATCAATAGGATGCATTTGAGAAAAGTAGAACAATACTATGTATAGTATCTCTGGGCATGTCAACCCAGGGTATTAATGGAGGAAGGACCTAAATTCACTAAATCTTTGTTAGCATATAAGTGATGCTATGGGTATACACGCATACACACACAGCAATGTGGTCAACTGAGGCAAGGCATGATCCCTGCTCTATCATTTCTACTAATACCATTTATTTAAAAGATTAGAAGTGACTTACATACTAGTGTGCTTGAAAATATTTGGCTTAGCCTATGGTTTTATTTATTGCTACTCTAGCTATAACTAAAAATGATTAACTCAGCCAGTCAATCAGCAATTTTGACTACACTGCACTAAACAAAGCTTGTAATTATTTTTTTTTTGTCTTTACCCAAATGAATTCATTGAAATATGATTGGAGTCAGAAGGCATACTGATTTTTTCAACTTACTGTCCATGTAACCATGGGCAAGTCTCAGGGGAACCTGTGTCCTTGGGACCACATGTGGCCCTTCACGTCTTCAAGTGTGACCCTTTGACTGAATTCAAACTTCACAGATCCTTAATAAAAGAATTTGTTCTGTGAAGTTTGGAATCAGCCAAAGGACTGCACTTAAGGACCTAGAGGGCAACAGCTCCCCAAGGCTGAAGGCTCCCCATCCCTGGGCAAGTCATTTGACCTCTTTGCCCCAGTTTCATCATCTGTAAAATAATTAATGTCAAAGACACCTTCCAGAACTAAATACTAGGATCTTATGGTCCACTGAACTGAATGAATCGGCTAAATGTTCAGTATTGGAAGACCATAACCTTTCTTTCTTTCTTTTTTTTTTTAAGCAATCGGGGTTAAGTAACTTGCTCAAGGTTACATGGCCAGTTATTTCTGGGTGTGGTGCTAAGTATCTGAGCCCGGATTTGATCCCCAGGTCATCCCGACACTGGAGCTGGCACTCTTACTCGCTGAGCCACCTGGCCGCCCCCATAACCTTTCTTTCTATGTGTTTGACTAGCCAGGGCCAAAAGAACAATAAGAAAATGAAAAAGTAAAAACCAAGTTACATGGAATGGGTTGTCCATAACGTACCTCATCTCTCTTCATCTCATGTGAAAATCAAAGAATGCAACTAGCAAAAAACAAAACAAAACCAAACAACCTAAATTTTCTTGTCATTTTTATGAAATCCAAGTACAGTCACTTTTCTTCTGTTGGATTTAGTATCCCTAGCTGTAAGATGAGAATGGTAGACCATCTCCAAAGCCTCCTTCAGCTCTAAATGTTCTGCTTCTTCTGTCTCTATGATTCTATTCCATATGTTTTCAGAACAAAATTCACAGTGGTGCCTTTTGCCTGAATCAAACATTTGAGAGAGTCATATTCTCATTTACAGAATGATTTTTCATTTAGTCATGTTATTAGCTGATTCAAGTAACCAAAACCAAACAGATGAGCAAACAGGAATACACTATTTTTCAGAGATAATGACAGCATTTATTTGGGCCAACCACTTTCATCAAGCCTACCTCAGTTTGCTGTTATTCTTCAATTCTGAAACTGGTGCTTAGCAGCATTCAAAAAATATCTTTCAAAGGTGGGAAGAGTGAATACCGAGGGGAGAGGGTTATGGAATGATTGGCACATTAGTGCATTGCAGGGAATCATTTGGAAAGCAATGTATAATTATACAAATAAAATGAATCAAAAGTCTATACTTTTTGACCCGAATGTTCCACTACTAGGATATTGATAAGAAGAAAGTCTCTGTGCATACTAACAAATTTGTAGTAGCATTTTTTATAGCAAAGAATTGAAATAAAAGTAAATTACCAATGATTGACTAAAAGCACTATGATATTTGAATGTAACTATGCTGCAAGAAATAAATACAATGATTCTTGAGAGGCATGGATAAAGCTATATGAACTGATGCAGAAAGAAATAAGTATAGCCAAGACCACAACATACACAATGACTGCAAAGAAAATGGAAGAACACCCACCACTACATAAAATAAATTAATGTAAAATTTAAAAGAATAATCATTATTCCAAAGAAGAAATGCAAGAATAAACCTTACCCCTTTGTAGAGATGAGAGATATACAAAAGTGGGTATTTTACATATATTTTCATAATTTTTCAATGTATTCATTAATGTTGCCCAGTTTTTTCTCTTCTGATCTTTTCTCTTTTTATGGCCTTTAAAAATGTTATTTGAATCCCACAGAGCCACTCAAATATATGAGAAGATTTTCTGGAAGGTGGAGGTAGGATGGATGCTGGGATAAAATTTGGCAATAAACAAATTAAAATATAAATGAAAATTATTTAAAGAAACAAAACAAAATGGTTCAGGGACAGAACTGGGGGTAAAGTAGCTACTGAGAATAGTATGTGTTGAGAGGCTGTGTGTTGGGGATGGAGAGCTGTGAGGGTTACAGTACAATATGAGGTGATTTTAAACTTATTTTAGTACCTAATGCCAGAAAGTTTCTATTTTCTGTGGGAGATAATATTTTTGTGATATGTTACATTTGTGTTACAACAAAAACCCAAAGCCTCCACTTGACAATAATTCACAGGGGTGTATTTCTTAAGATGGTGCATATTCAATTCAATTCAACAAAGTCTTATTAAGCACCCACTATGTCAAAGGTATTCCATAAGTTGCTAGGGACACAAAGGAAAAACTAAATGGTCACTGCCCCCAGGGAGGTTACATTTTATAGGAAATGTCACATCCTTGCTCTCTATTTGTCCTTTTCTGCATCTTTAACTTGTGTTAACATATTATTAAAATAATAACATAATATAATATATTATATTATATGTTATATATAATATCTATATGTTATATATAAAACAATAACATAAAATAAAATAAAAGGTCTTGTACATCCAAAGACGAATCACCAAATTATCATCAGCACACTTAACTTTTATCTTCAGTAGTGATGATTTCTTGAAAAATGACAAAGAATAATCATTGTCCAAAGAAGAAATATGAGAACACACTTTGTCCCTATGTAGAGATGAGAGATAAACAAAAGTGGTATATTGCCCACATTTTCAAAAATTTTCCTCTTCCTGATGTCATGGTCCTCTTTGAGAACGAACAGAAAACAGCCACAAGAACAACGAAATCAACCATACTCTCTCACTAGTCTCACCTGGAATGCCCCCCAGTTGTGATGGAGGAGTTGGCCATTTCGTTTCTAAGATTCATATTTTTGTGTCAGGGACAGGCCATACATAGATGGATTCCTTGGGTGAGGCACCTTTGTACACCCAAGTGCAGAGGCAATCTGAAAGTCCTATGAATTGTGAAAAATAAATCACAATCTAAGAGCCTACTCAACCAGAGTTATCACTGGAGTGACAGAATCTGGAAAGATTTTTAAGGAGAAATAAAGCTGGAATTTAAGAAATAAATCCAATTCTGAACTGTTCTTTTAAACATACTCTCTTAAGCATATCTGAGACTATGAGAGAATCATTCAGTCACTAATTTTTTATTTAGCACCTATCATTTGTAGAGTACTGTGCTAAGCACTGGGGGATATGCAAAATTTACATAAGACATAGTTTCTGCATTCAAGGAGTTTCCACTCCAGTAGACTTTGAGAGAAGGAACAAAGTCCAGCAGGAGGGGCAGATACAGTGAACTACAAACAGTATATCAGTCTTTAGATATAAAATTTATCCACTTTGTGTTTCTTAAATTTCCCTAATATGTTAAATGTTAAAAAAGAAAAAAGATTTTGGCTTCTCCAGTGACCTAAAAACCCAAGATGAAAATGATGATCATTAAAGTAAAGGTTTAGAATAAAAAATACATATAGTTACAAATTAATACCTAACATTTAGAAGCACCTAGTATTGACATTGTCCTAAATTAATTTGGCAGTTAGGTGGCACAATGGATATGGATCTGGGCCTGGAGTCAAGAAGACTTGAGTTCAAATCCGGCCTCATACACTGCCGACTGTGTGACTCTGGGCAAGTCACCTAATCTCTGTTTGCCTCAGTTACCTCATCTATAAAATGGGAATAATAATAGCATCTTCCTCTCAGGGCTGTCATGAGGATCAAATGAGATAATAATTGTATTGCACTTAGCATAGTGCCTGACACAAAATAAGTGCTATGCAAATGTTAAGGATTGTTATTATTATCAATAGGTAAAACTTTAAAAGGCTCTGTTCTCTATACCTGTTAGATAATGAAAATATTACTCAAGAGGCTAGAGTGAAGACTTTATAGAAAAGTTTAGATATTCTGAAGTCTTGAATATGTAAGATCCAATAGACATGTTAAGTATAAAGATTAGGCAATGTCACCATTATCTATGGTTCAGATATCAGTCATTGTGTATATATATCTGTATATATATATACACACATATATACAAAAATATATGTATGGGCATGAACACATATATGTATATATACATATATTTGTGTGTATGTATGTGTATAAACACACATGGACAGACCTGCATGTCTTCTAGAGGTTTTACACAAGATTGAAGATGAATTAATATACACAGCAGAAGACAACATATAAAAAATTAACAAATCAGACTTGGATCTTGTTTATATATTTATTTATCATGGCTAACTAATCATTTTGAATCAAAATGTTTTGCCTTCCTTAACTCATTAGTTTCTATAGATAAATGATGCCACTTGTATTCTGGTTAGACAGGATCCTTTTCCTCCAGAGGAGAGAAACAAAATGAAGAAAGGGGACCATTAAGCACAGCTCTGGATACCAAAGAAATGCCACCAACTCTGGTGTCTATTGTTATGTGGCCTACTCCTGTTTGAAGTGTTGCAACGTGATTGAGGTCTGCTTACTCCATGTGTGAATTAAATAGGAGAGGAGAGACAGAAACCACCTAACCCTACACAGATTCAGCTTGAAAAACTGTAAGCATGAATGATTGCAAGAAGTCTGTCATGCATGCTGCTTTATCTCTCAGAATCAGAACCTATATGGAGTCCCAGGGAGCAGTGGAATGGCCAGGGCACAGGCAACTTCAATATCTGTTGCCCAGCAGATCAATTTGTATACTATCGATAAACATTTAAATTAAATTAATTGAGTATGAGGCTCTGTGTCTGTGCTTTGAAATCCCAGAAGGGACTGAAGAAACGTCAATTTGATAATAATAGCAAGTATTTATAAAGTGCTTTGTAAAACCTTATATGTCATCTCATTTGATATTCCCCAAATCCTGTGAGATAGCTGCTAATTATTGTTCCCATTAGATAAAACTAAGGTTGAAAAAATGTTTTGTATGTAGTAACTGCTTATTAAATGCTTTTTAACTCATTCATTAAGCTAATACATTATTCACCTTTCTTATAAAAATGTCTATCATCCCCAAATATGCTTACCTCTTTTGGATCTTAGCTGCTTCTTGGTTATCAGGCACCACATTCAGAAATCATTTTATGACTTGTTCAAGGTCACACAATCAGTTAGGTGCACAATTCAGACTCAGGTCTTCCTGTCTCCAAGTTCAGCATCTGATAACACTGTTCCACCTAACTGCTTAATTTCACAAGCATGTCTGAATTTTACATGCAGGTCTTTTAATCAGGGATCTAGACTTGGACAATACTTGCAAAAGATCGTGGATGTAGAGGAGACCTTTGCAGTAATCTAGTTCAATGCTCTTATTTTATGGTTGCGGAAATTTGACCTGAAATCTTCAATTGACGCTTAAGTTCTTGTCTCCTCAGCAACCACAGCTACTGAAGAGCCAGAAAAGAAAATTCTTAAGAGCAAAGTCCTTGGGCATTGTCAATGGTTCAACATCAGAAATAGATGGTTTTGTCAGTGGAAATACTATTCAAGTGGCTGCATTACTATCTTTGCTGCTCCATTTAAGGTCTATGGGACTTTTGAAAAATGACTGATGACTGAAACTTCCAACATCTTATTACCAGAATGGGAGCTCCTTGAGAGGAAGGATGATTCTACTTTTCTATTTATATCCCCATTGCATACATAGCACAGTGCCTTGCACACAGTCAACGCTTAATCAATGTTTTTCTTTAATTTATTAAATAAATTATTTTCTTTCCTCATAGAAATATCTCTGATTCATAAATGTGCTTATCGGTAAGCACAAATGTTATTGATTAGATGTTGTGACTATTCATTGCTCCTTGATTTTTAGGCCTCTCATTTATAAATCATTTTCATTTTCCCATTTTGTTTATGCACACTCACTGTAAAATACTGTGTATACTGGCTTTGAAAATGCTTGACAATAAAACCCTATAGATCCATTAGTTTCATGACATAAACATAAAGGCACAATAAGGCTTATTGGCTAAGAAGAGTTCTTAAAGAATCATAGAACTTTCTTGTGAAAGATCCATTTGAGCTCTTTTTTCCTTTTTTTCAAAAGTATCAGCTCTATCTCTCCTTCTATCTTGGGAGTAATTTCTTTGGAGCAGAAAGAGCATACAAAGTGAATTCGTATGCCTTTTAGACCTTTGAAAAGCAGATATTTATTATCATTGCACTTTTCTAGCCCATGAGAATATTGTCTCCATCTTCTCAATCATTATCAATGCCCAAAGAAATTGTTTTTCTACTGCAAGAGGGGGGTGCAGGAGGATAAAAGGATTTAAAAATTTTTTTAAACCAACAAGAATAACCCTAATATCAAGTTCTTGAATGTATTTGTGGAAATTAATTAAAGACTATGAGCAAGACATGTATTTAGGCAGTTTTCAACATTACAAAATAGCAATAGTTGATGACTGAAAGTGGTTGTTTAATTGCCATCACATTCTGTTCTCAGAAAAATCTTAAGCTTAAGCAACTTCATCCTTTCAGTGAGAAGTAATTACTTTTATTTTCTCTAGAGGCCTTGACATGATGGGGTGAGCTAGCACTAGTTTAGTTCAGTCATTTTTCAGTCATCTCCAAATCTTCATGACCTCATTTGAGGTTTCCTGGCAATGATACTGGAGTGATTTGCCATTTCCTTCTCTAGCTCATTATACAGATGAGGAAACCAAGGCAAACAAGGTTAAGTGACTCATCCGGGGTCACACAGTCAGTGTCTGAGGCCCTATTTGAACTTAAGTCTTCCTAACTCCAGGCCCAGCACTCTATCCACTGTACTACCTAATTGCCCTAGGACTAAGGATAGTATTTAGTATAAATCCCTGAGTTAAGGATTGGTTGGCAGTGTACTTTGACTGTAAAGTCATAGACTCATTAAGCGATGTCTCCAGGGAAAAGGATAGGACAAGGGGTACTGATTATAGAGTTCGTACAATTGTCTTCCTGTTGACAAACAAATAAAATCCTAAAGGTAGGGCAGGGACTTTGCATGCAAGAAAAGGACTTAAAGTCCATGGGCAGATCTCTATTGTGTAACATAAGGACCATTGTGGAAACCCAATCTGTTTCATGTGAGTCAATACTGATGCTGCATTGAATCAAACCAGACTTCTTTTAGCTACATATATATATGAAAAGAGATGTGGTATAGATAGTAAGGAGAGAGATAATACTGAAGCCAGAAAGACTGAGGTAATTGATTGTGTGACCCTGGCCACCATGCTTGATCTCTCAATGCTCTTGGCAACTCTCTAAGACTATAAATGACCAAGAAGGTGTCTATCTACATTAATAGAGGGGGTTTCCTCCCCTGGGAATTCCCTACACCAGTGAAATTCCAAGTCCAGTTCCCATCACACATATGAGGTCTTAGTAAGAAGGTTCTTTACTCTTTTTTTGTCGTTGTTACAAATTTTGAAATGAGTCAGCCTTTACTCTAACTTCCCTCAACTTCTCAGCCTTCAATATCAATCAGATTTGTGTTTGAGCCTCAGAGTCATAAAATATTTATTAACTTCCAGCTTTTAATGTTCATGTATAAAAAGCCAAATTAATAATTTTTGAGTGTTGGTTAAAAAAGAAATGAAAAACTTTCTCCAGGGCCAGTGTTGCATTCTGTGCCAAGCCTAAGAGTATGATTGGCTCAAAAGTAAAATGCTCAGCTGGTTATTTGGTGTTTCAGAGATTAAAGGAAAAAAGCTGATTAAAATCAACTATTGTTTTCTTTTGCTGAATTCTGTTTGCCTAATTTGTGTCAACTAAATTCAGTCACATTTATAGATATGGCTAAAAGTAAGAGACAAGAAATGCAAAGCAATTTCAAATGAAAATAGACTGATTGCCCTCAAACCCATGGGCAGGTGAAGAATGGGGAGCTGACCAGCATTCCAGCTCATGTTCAATAGAGGAGAAGGTCAAAACTGTGAGCTTTCTTCATGCCATGAACAGATGCCCACTTAAAAGGTACACTAGCATCTACACCAATTCTAAGAGATCTCTTAGTAAGTGAAATGAAGGAAATGAAACCATGGAATAAGGACTTAGAATATTAACTACACTCTAGGCTCCTAACAGGTTGATTGATTAGTTCTTTATTTTTCCTTGGAAGAATCCTTGATATGGTAATAGCTTTTCCCCCTAGAATGGAAGGACTGAAAGAGATCTGGGGATAAAAGGGATGGATCATTTAAACTGACCCTTGCAGTTTACAGTTGAGGAAATAAGAGAAGCAAGAAGGTGAACTTGGGTTCATTCTACTCTACTATTACTTAGACACCTAGGTAATAGCTGAGTGAGTATCAGAATATAACTTTTCTGACTTTAGTTCTCTGTGTAGCCTTGAGGGGAATGAAGCCCCTTGCTGTGGTTCGGTCATTTCAGTTGTGCCTGACTCTTTCTTATGCTGTATGGGGTTTTCCTGGCAAAGATACTAGAGCGGTTTGCCATTTCTCTCTTCAGCTCATTTTACAGATGAGGAAACTGAGGCAAACAGGGTCAAGTGACTTGCCTAGGGTCACACAGCTAGTAAGTGTCTAAGGTTAGATGTGAACTCAGGAAGATGATCAGGCTTCCTGATCAGTCCAGCATTCTATCTACTGAGAGACTTAGCTGCCCCAATGAGGCCTGTAAGTCTGATTAAAATCTTGATGATCCAAACATCTTGAGGCATTGCTTCCATTCTGAGTTTCAGCTATGGTTAGTAAGTTTGGAACCTGAGGCCAACAGCATAAATGATTTCGGATCAGCAGTACAAAAGACACGTGTTTGGGAGAGTAGGAAAGATATCTGACAAGAAGGAACTAACTTGAGGTGTGAACATGAAGGGAGAAGAAAATGAAGTGGCAGCTCCCAATTTTAGCCAATTACCGATATTATTATTTTTAGCAGATGATAATCTCACTTATTTCTATGCTGCTAAAGGAGTGCAAGTATTGTCCAAATCCTCCAAATTTCAGGTCCCTGAGGCAAAGTCCAGACCACTCTCCATTAGTTATAATAGCTTTGTTGGGACTCTGGACTAGACCACCTTGGATCTTTGAGCTGCTAGAATCTTGTACTGACAAATTTGAGTTGCTGAAAGTCATAAAGATATCATAAAAGACCAAGAATTCCCACTGAACTCTATCATTCAAGAGTATTTAAAATAAATTACTTGTAGTTTGCTGTTTAGAAAATTTCCCCCTCTTTATAATATATATGTATTTATTTGTATTATATATATAATTTATACATTGATATGTGTAAACCTATTTATGTGTTATTCAGTGAAAATGCCTTTCAATGTAACATTCTTCAGTATCTAGAAACCATGAAAAAAAAAAGGGTTAGGTCTCCACACCTCTGAGGTGAAGGATAAACATACAAACCCATACTTATTATGACCTGTGGGAATATTCTCCCTACCCATTTTTTGAAGAAGGTCTGAAATGTACAAGTTCATTCTTAGGGTTGGCTGACTTTCTGTGGTACCAACACCCAATAGTCAAATATCTCACCTATTTATAATTCCTAGTAAAGACCCCAGTGACCCTGATTGGGAATTCTAATGCACAGCCCAAAGGCTTTTATGATAATTTGTTACCCTTTTAACTAGAGCCTCTGGCTATGTCTGAAAGACAGTAAAAATAACGTATTTGGAAAGTAGAAAATATAATCACCAGAGTGTCCTTACTCTGGGTCTTCAATACTTGGTTTGTAGACCAAAATGTCCCTTGGATTATCTATTTCACCTCCTCTCATTTCCTGTCTCCTCTGCAAGAAGGCAGCAGTACTGAGGAGATTTTGCCTGGATAAATGACTATTAGCAGTGCCTGAACTTCTTAAAATGTTTATATTTGTGCTGTTCCACATAGATTAAAATGACAGTGAGACATACAGAGAGAGATCAAACCAAATACTGCTGCAGCATGATGCTTTTTGAGTCATGCAGAAGACCAATTGGTTTTCTTTTAAACACTTGAATAGCCTAGTTTAAGGGAAAGGGCACATAGTACCTGGCACATGGACCTTGTTGCTGTGTGACCTAGGCAGATACTTTAACCTGAGTCTCAGTTTCTAAATCTGTAAAATGGAAATAATGAGGCCTGTACTATCCACCTCACAGTGTTATTGGGAGAACATTTTTTTCAAGCTTAAGCAAGATAGATACTTTAGCTATTGTTGCAACTATCACTGGCACATAATGACTGGATTGACTGATTTTCTGTCCAAAATGACCCATTGGAATATTGCATAGAATTTGACAAATTAATAAAACTATCTAGAACAATAGTTTTCAGACATCTAAGTCACGGAATTATACAGCAGTTGATTTTGAGCTAGAAAGGACTTTGAAATCATTTGCATCAGTCCTCATGTTTTGCAGATGGAGGAAACTGCAGCCCAAGAAAGGGCTGCTTATGCAACTGCTAAGGAGCAGAGCTGGGTTCAGAATTATATTCTTTTTCTCCAAATCAGCATCCTTTCCATTACACTACATTCATGATTACATTGATGGGAGCACAGAACCCTGACATCCACCTACATTCCCTCCTCCTATTGCCAGCCCTAAGAAAAAAAAATAGAAAAATGTATAATGAAAATGAAAAGAAAAACTATCACTGCTTTAAATGAGAAAGAATCCAGGGATAGATATTCTAAGTTCATCGTTTACTCAAGGTAACACATTACAAACATTGCTATAACATCCAGTCTACAGACCACCATATAAGTATTAATTGTATGTAAAGTCTTACATCATCATAACTCTTGTTAACATATATTTACATAGAGATAGCTAGGCAACATAGTGGATGGTGTTCTGGGCTTCCAACTTAGGAATACCTGAGTTCAAATCCAGCCTCAGTCACTAACTGACTGTGTGACAGAGTCATGTCACCTCTATTTGCCTCAGTTTCCTTGCCTTTAAAATGGAGATGATAATACCACCTACCTCACAGGGCTGTTGTGAGAATCAAATGAGATAAAATTTGAATCTCACTTAGCATAGTGCCTTCCACTTAGAGGTAATACATACATGCTTATTTTCTTTCTCCTCTTTTCAAAACAATTCCATGAACTTCAGAAGCTATCTTCAATATGCTAGGATGGTTATGATTTCACTTGGAGGGAGAGTACTATTACAAACTATAAAGTTCAAAAAGTCATACTTGATTTGTCTTCTTGAGTTTATTTATGTAGCAGAGACAACAGTTCAAAAGTCCAGATGTCACAGTCAACTCTGAATAATGAGTTGAACAGGAACTGTCCAAGGTCTCCTTACGAACCAGGGCCCAGAAATTAAAAACAAAACAAGGGCCCAGAAATTAAAAACCAAACCAAACAAAACAAAACCAAATCAAGTACTTAGGTCCTTGCCCTGGGCTATTTTAACATTACAAGGAAAAATGATACATTCCATCATGAGGCCTCTAAATGTTTTCTTTGAAACTGGTTTCCAATTTACCTCTGAATTTTTTTTTATTAGTAATGGCCAGGAGTTATTAGCATAGTACCAGCATGACAAAGGGAATAAATAATTCAGAGCTGAAACTATACAAATAAAGTAATTACATCACCATTCCAGATTCTTCATCACTAAATAATTAAGGAGCCTGGTCTGATTATTTTGAACTTGCTTTATTTTCACAACTGTGGGGATTGTGCTGAAAGCTATGTTTGGATGTTGGTTTCTGGGAGATGGATACAAATTAACACAAAAAAATTGGAAAAATTTGACTGAAAAAGTCATTCTGGGTGATTGAGAGGGATAGATGCATATATGATTCTGTATCATAAATTATGTTGCCTTCCATTCAGATAATGATTTCATCATTGTAGAGAACACCTGGTGTATGAACTTCCTCCATCCACTGGATAATACCCATGTAATTTATTGTCTTAGAGAATTGCCAGTATCACTAAAAGGCTAAATAACTTATCCAGTGGTCCAAAGTTAGTATGTATCTAAGGTTGTCTTGAAAATAGGTCTTCTTGGTCCCAAGGCCAGGCCTTTGAACCACTGCATAATGCTGTCTCCTCTCCTTTCTTGGAAGTCACCAACTAAGCCATAGGGACTATAAACTGTGAATGTTTTAGAGATGTCTTTTGTTAATCTCTTAAAACTTAAAATAGAATTTGTTCCCAACCCCATGTTAAGAGAAAAAAAATGTAAAGTGATGCTTATTCATTGGTAAGAAAATTTAAAGCTTCTAACTATAAAGTAAGAAAATATATTAAGCATCTGGAGCAAGACCAAATATCATTTGAACAAGATGACTTGAGAACCCTCCAATAACTAGTGAATGTAATGGTAGAAAATATAATAGTTATCATGCCATACTTTCCCCCAGGCTCAATTGTCTTGCACTCTGTAGCAAAACACACCTCAAACTCACAGTGTCTTTCAGATTCATTTTCAGATTGAAACAGCATACTTTGCTTTCTGAAAGCTGAGGTGCTTTCAGAGTTCATTTACCTCCTCTGATTTCAATAGAAGGAACAATACCTTGTTACTTATTCAGATAGAATATCAAATAATGCACCACAGGTTCATCTCGACAAGGAAAAATCATTGTGTTTTCCATCTCTTAGATGGGAGTCCTTCTTAACATACAATTTCCAAAATGACTTGAGTGTTGTATTTTCCCATCATGAGCCATTTAAATATATAAGCCTCACTACAAAAGATAAGTTTGCTACTGATCTCCTCTTAAACAGTATGTATCACTTTTAAACTGGTAAAAATAATTTACCCATAATTAGGATCTTAAATTATCAGACATAGAAATTACATAGGTGGCAAAATTACTTCTACTGAGGATATACGATGACAATTGATATTCCAGAACTATAGAAAATCAAAGCTTGGAGAGACCTTAGGGGTCAATTCACTCAATCTCCTCAATTTACAGGCAGGTGCCATTAATAGTCTATTTCAGAATCATGGATGTGTTCAATTGCTTCCTAATTTCTGAATTGTTAATGTGATGTTCCTCTAATATTTTAATGGCATGCAATGTGCATACTTGCTTTCCTCATACCTAATATTAACTGTTCAGGAAAGAACAGAACTGTCTCACTTGTTGCTTTGCAATTGGATTCCCACCACCAGGAATAAGTGCTGATTTCCCTAGGTCCTTTATCATTCTCTCTAGGGGGATGCAGTAGATGCAATTTTAGGATTAGGCTGCTATTAGGGCAGCTCTGAGTTTATCTGGCTATTACAAAGGATTACAATAATAGCTTGCAGTGTGCATCATAAATTCCAACCAGCTGTGATTACATTTGTATTGGTACCATCTAATGCCTTAATACTATAATGCAAAGCTTGAGTATTTCTTAACTTTGTCCCTGATTCTCTCTGTCAGATTCATTCTGCCAGAATGCAAATTTAACTTCATTTTCAGGATGCTACTTATTACAAGCAAGGCACCTTGCTCAACTCTAAAACCTTGTCCCTGTGGTAGAAAATCAGAATATATTCCCTGGTCTGTTGGTTGCAGCAAATCTACTTAAACCAGAAGATTGAAGCTCATACCCTAACTTCCCTTTTCCAGAAAACTTTGCTCCCAATAATAACCAAAGCAGAGCAGATGCTGATTGCATCTACTACAGATTGGTGAAAATTAAATTCTGAACCTTTGGCAACACATCAGATACACATAATTGAATCCTCCAACAAGAGGTTTTTGTTTTTTTTTTTTTAAGATAATGCCCCTAACTGATGACATTGCTCCTGAAGCACGTTATCTCATTGACTAATATTAAAAAAAAATTTTTTTAAAACTTTTCTCCAACAAGCAAATTCACTTCATTGTACTCACCCTCCAAAACTGTTTTAATCTGTTCACTCCGGGCAGTTTGGAAGCATTCATCCCTGATGGTTGCAGGTCAGATGTGGAGTCTCTGCAGCTGCCAGGATGCTTGTAGTGCAATCACTGGCTGCTGCCTAGAATAGTGTGAGGCTAAATATTCTTGAAAACAGAGACACTCCCTTGGCTTTTAAGGCTGCTTCCCAATAACCACAGAGTTCGCAGCTCAGCACAAAGTAACCAATAGCGGAACTTGACATTCAAAGGCTCCGGGGAGCAGCAGGAGAGCGCGATTGCTCTAGCTCATGCTGGTGTTGGTCTGGGGAAGGGTGGGATGTCAGGCAGCTCCCCTCAAGGGCTTCTCCTCCAATACAATAGGGTGGCTTTTTCAGGACACCACCATCTTTCTTTTCTTACTTCAGGACTAGATTTTAATCCTAGATTTAAGCCCATATCTGCTCTCAGGCAGATAGAAATTATTGTTGGTTGCAGCTCCGAAACTGTAATCTTGTCTGAATGTCAAAGACTTTCTCCTGCAGTTCTTCTGCCTGGCTTTGCTCCATCTTGTCAGGGGTTCAGGAGATGGGGGCAAGTGCTTGTGTGTGTCACAATTCTTTCGACTATGAGCTTCTTGAAGGCAGGGGTCTCGACTCTTTTTGTATCCTTAGCACTTAGGACAGTGCCTAGAACATATTAGGTCCTTAATAATTGTTTACTGAATGAATGAATCAGCAAGGTGATCTTTGTCTCTTGGTTTATATTTTCCTCAATCAAAGGTAAATGTGACACCTTGGGCGGCTAGGTGGCACAGTGAACAGAGCACCAGCCCTGGAGTCAGGAGGACCTGAGTTCAAATCCGACCTCAGACACTTGACACAAAACTAACCATGTGACCTTGGGCAAGTCACTTAACCCCAACTGCCCTACCTTCCCCTCTCCAAAACGCCAAAAAAAAGCAACAACCTTATTTGATTGTCTACACAGCACAGAGTGAAGGAGAGAGCTGATAACTACCTACAAAATTAATAGTGCTTTTGGACAAGTATTGCAGATGGTACATCCCTTTCACCCTTAGAAAACAATAAACAAGCAAACAAACAAACAAAAAAACCAAATGGTTCTACCTTCATCAGCTTTGCAACGAGGATCTTATAAAGAGAGGCAGGGTTCGTAGTGCCCTGTAACCTCATTCTTTCTTACTGGCCAATGGCTAGTCATAGGGATCAGGATCTAGGTAACTAAAATGGGTAAGGGGAAGTAGAGAGAATCTATAGAAAGAAGATGGGGGAAAGAACCACATGTTAGTGGGGAAAGCATCAATTTAGGTAGTTTCTCATCTTGGTTCTTCTCCTAACTACTACTAGCACTGAGGATAGGGACTCAGTTTCTTCAGCTGTAAAATTAGGGGTTTGGAATAGATGCTCATTAAACTTCTTCCCTGTTCTAACATTTTGTGATACTGTGATTTGCTGAGCCCTGTACCATTCAAAACCAAAGGACAAAGAGGGTAACAAAACAATAATATTATCTATCAAATGACTAAAGTGATGACAAACTTGGTGAAATCCTGGAATGTTAGAATGTCCCCTCTGAAGATAAGGGTCAGTCCTTTTCAGACATAGAAAAACCATTTCTTCACACATGAGGAATTATGATCAGGTCACTATGAGGCAGCCACTATATTAGGACTTGAGGGATACAAAGATTAAAAACAAAATAATCCCTAACTTTAAGGAGTTTAAATCAATTAAATTCTTAAGTGTGTGGTATGTGCAAGGCATTGTGCTAGGTA
This sequence comes from Petaurus breviceps papuanus, assembly GCF_028583685.1. NCBI lineage: Eukaryota > Metazoa > Chordata > Mammalia > Diprotodontia > Petauridae > Petaurus > Petaurus breviceps. Next base: position 6,020,749 of record NW_027185612.1, on the reverse strand, counting down.
CCCGAGACCTGAAGACAAAAATTAAAATTAATCCTTGCCCTCAAGGAGCTTACATTCTATTTCTATAAGTTTATGGTACTTGTTGCTTTAAGAAGCATGACACATTAAAAAAGGCAAATGGGCCCAAGAAAAGTTGAGTTAAACATTTGTACTCCAAAGAGGCCATGGGAAGGAGCATTCCATTCTTCTAGCTGATGGTACCCTCAGCACAAAGTCTTCTGTTTCCCCATTCACTTGCAGCTTTGGTTACCACTATACTTTTAGGACACAGTGTCCCCTCTGAAATAGTGACTTCAGGCTAAGTGAGAACCAGAAGCCACCAACCGGACATGACAACAACCAACTACAACCTCATATATGTCCATGATGGAGGAGAGACTGACATCAGCACATAAGGGGATAAATCAGCATGGGATTTTCTTTGAAAAGATTTAGGAAGAAGAATGAAGAACTCTAGAGGACTAGGATGTGCCAGGGACGTAGTTTGAAATGGTGATGCTATTCACAGACCCAGGGAATCTATCTGGGGGGAAATAAATGAGACATTTTCCACTGGAGGGAATAGACTTCCTTCTCCTGATGAAGCATTTGCTATTTTCTATTCCCAAGGTCTTGGAATTCTTTTAGCGAGTGCATGCATTGAATTGTACAATACCTCAAAATGAAAAAGAAAGCAGGAAAGAGGCTTTTGTTCCAATGAAAAATGACCAGTGACCAAATACACCTTTTCTATATAGGCAAGTTGTTTGAAGGTCTTTAAAAGTGATAGTCATGAAAGATCCATCATTGGAAGCTTATTTTCTTAATTGTGTTTCTCTTTCAAATTTTGGTAATTAATCACCGATATTTTAAATTCCTTCATGTGCAGTGGTTGCAAGGTTTACAGACAAGATCACTCAAAATCACAGACTCTCAGAATTAGAAAGCAACTCGCAGGTCATTTAGTCTAGCCTATATATGAGTATGAAATCATCTCTAAATCAGCCCTGACAAGTGACCATATAGCCTCTGATCAAAGAATTCCACTGATCAGAAACTTACTACTTTGTAAAGTAGCTGTTTTTACTTTTGGACAGCTTTCAATGGTAAGGAGGTTCTCCTTATTTTAAGCCAAAGTCTGCCTCTCTCTTACTTCCTTCCAGGGACTTTCTCTCCGCTAAGAAGCCAAGGTAAACAACTTTAGTCCTCTTTAAAACAGTTTTGGCATAAATATCTCCACATAATTCTTTCACTTCAGGAAGTTGCCAAAAGTGGAAAGGGTTACTAGAAAATTACTTTTAAACTTGTAAACAGGAAGAAAAATCCAAAGTTCCCTTCATTTCCTACTTTTTTCAAGAGTACACAGCATTGGGGGTGACCAGGTAGCACAGTGAGTAAGAGCACTGGCTCCAGTGTTGAGAAGACCTGGAGATCTAATCCCGGGCTCAGACACTTAGCACCCACCCAGAAACACCTGGCGGTGTAACCTTGAGCAAGTTACTTAACCCCAATTGCTTAAAAAAAAAGTACACAGCACCAGTGGATATTCAATAACAAAAAGTGACTAATAAAACTAACTGTTTTTTGGTGAAAAAATGAAATAAAAAAAAAACTAGGCAAAAATTAAATCCTGAGACTAAGTCATTTCAGCAATTTAGAATTAAATAAGGCAGAAGACTGCTTTATTTTTAAACTATCATCTTACTACAAATGGTAAGTACATGAATGAGAATGGGTCAAATAACTTCTTAAAAATCCTGATTCTGATTTAAACCTGACTTCATAGCAGTTAATGTCTTCAGGCTGAACCTGAGTTACCTGAGGCAATATGTGGTAAGCCCTGACTGCCACATGCCTAGCTAGAGATCTTGGGCAAGTCACTGAAACTATTTACCTCTCAGTGTTCACATCTATAAAATGTGGATAATAGTACCTGACCTACCTACACCACAGCATTGTTCAGAGAGCCAAATGATATGATGGACATAAAGCATTTTTATGTAGTGCTTTATGTATTACTATGATTAGTCCTGAGAGACAACAATGCTGATATATACTGATTGTGTGAACCTGGAAAAGTCATTTAACTTCTCATTGCCTGAGGTAACTCTCTAAAGTAACAGATTTCAGAGAAAGTACAAATCTACACTGTTACCTTCTTATACCAATGTAATCACAGATCTTGTGAAAAAAGATTTTATGTACACATACATATATATGTATACATAAATACATCTGAGTGAATATATGAAAAACACACAAATGTGTATGTATATGTGTTTATGGGTTATATATCCCAATAATCAATTTTAATAAACAGATTGGGTTCATTGACCTTGCTTCTAAGTGGTATAGGGGGACAGAACACACAAAAAAAGACCAGTTTCATGTCATTTTAGTCAGGCTAATGATAAGATGCCAGGAAAAAGTAATGCTTTATCTCACCAGTGTGAATTTCTGTTGCTGACATTTCAGAACAAACCAGCAGGAGAGATACCCTGAAACAAGAGGGTCTTTGAAAGCTTCCTTGAATCACATCCTGGGTGTCAACCCCACATTCTACTTCAGTGCTAAATGGATACAGTACACTGATGTAGGTCAGTGGCATTATCAATTTTAATCACCAGATTGGGCTCACTGAGCTAATTTCCAAGTGAAGAAGAGCTATGGAATACAAAAACACAACAGTTTCTTTTCATTTTAGTCAAGTGATGGGTGAAACATCTGGAGACCATAATACCTTATTACAATAGGGTGAATCTCGACTGCTGATATCTCAGAGCAGAGTAGCAGAGGACACATCCTGGGATGGGAAGCACACAAAGTGCTTGTTTAGTCACACTAGGTGGGTCCCCACACATTCTACTTAGGTGTCAAATGGGTCCAGTGCACCGCCTCAGATCAGTGGTATTATCTTCACCGCTGAAGGACAGCACATCATTCTATTTTAATGGAGAGCAAAAATAAGAAATCGTCATAAGCTTAGGAGCTCAAGGGCTTACTGGAATCAGGAACGTCTCACAAGCACTTTTAAAGGGACGACTTGCTGTATTTGGGAATCGAATTGCATAAAATCTGTATGTAGGTTATTGATCATGTCAATATGGAAAGAGAATAAGTTAATACTCTTAAGTGGAAAGTTGAATAGCCCTAAGAGAAGGAGCAAGTTAAGCAATGCAGATAGATACAGGAAACGGTATTGCTGACAGTATCATTCTCAGTCAAGGGAATTTAACCGACAGCATTTCTAAGGGTTTCCTCTGAAAATAATCCTGTAAGACTTGCAGGTTCAAGAATTTAAAAAAAAGATAAATAGTTAATTGATAAGATTGGTAAAAAATAATGTGAACTTGAAAATATTTCTTTATTATTTTTAACATGGTGTGGGGTTTGGTTCTAGAATAGTGTTTGTATTTATGCCCAAAAGACTAATGAGAGAGACAGAGAGACAGAGAGACAGAGAGAGAATGTTATATAGTAGATAGAACTGGTAAGACTTGAATTCAAATATTGTTTCTGGGACTTATTAGCTGTTACCTGATCTTAGGGTGTACTAGGTAATTCTCTAAAGTGAAATTTACAGATGAGCTGCAGATATGCTTCAGTGTATGGAACTTCAGTTCCTGGACTTATGTATTCTTAGAGAATCACATAGAAAGATAAAAATAACATAAAGATAATTGAGTAGTGATCTCTCAGATCCAATGAGCATATGAAGTGCATTGGGTGTGACTGTAACACATAAACATTGTTTGAAAGCAAATCAGGTGGGGCTAATAAAATTCTTTGAATATTAAGAGGTTTTGAAAGGGAGGGAATCCCTATTTAATGTTGGTTTCTAGGCATAGCAGAAAGAAATACCAATTTTATCAATATTTTTTGTCCATCTTTTAAGACAGGTAATTTTGGGAAAGGGCACAACTCAATCTTTAGTATATAGAAAGCCATATGACAATAAGTTATCAACTATTCAATACTGGTGTCCAGAACATCAGGAAAAAGGATGCTTGGTACAATGGGAAAAGTCCTGGCCTGGCTTTTGGAAAATGAAGGCTCTAGTTATGAGCTGTGGGCCTTACGTATATAACTTTATTTCTCTGGTCTTTACTTTTTTCATCTGTAATGAAAGGATCTCCATATTCTGCCTGCCTGCCTGGTGTTCCAGCCGTATTTCATATTGTTTTCCTTAATTCCTTCTGTGTTCCAGGCAAACCAGTCTTCTATCCTGTTTCCCAGACTTGACACTCTTATCTCCTTAATATTCATACAGACTTCCCCCATACTTGGAATACCCTTCCTTTTCAACTCTTAGAATTTTTAGCCTTTTCTTCAAAAATCAATTCTGATACTACTATGTTCATTAAAGATTTCCAGATGACTGAGTTGTTATTCTCTCCTTTCTCAAATCATATTGTATTTGCTTGTGTGTGTACAAATAACATCATGCCATGTCTGGGCCATACAATTGGCTTATACTTATTACCCTATCAGAATGTAAGCTCTTTGAGAGAAGGAGCTACGATAGTATATTTCATTATATTTAAATCCTCAACACCCAAAGCAAATAATAAGCACTGAAGAAATGTGTGTTGAATTGACTGAATTGTCTTAAAGTCACTGTGGTAGCTAGGACAGATCACCACTCACAGCACCATTAGGCATGTCATCATCTTTTGGTCTCAGTGACCACTCAGAATATTCCAATGACCTTTTCTTGTATTCTGTGGGACAAACAACAAAAATATAAATGACAGTCAAAGACAGTTACAATAGAAATGCTCTCTACTTCTAAAGAGAGGCTTCTTAATTGGTGATCTGTGAATTTATTTTTAAAGGAATTTGTTGACCGTATGTCAATATAGTTAATTGGTTTCCTTTGTCATACTATATATTTTTATACTCTTAAAAACATTATTCTGAGAAAGGGTACATAGGCCTGACCAGACTGACAAAATTTGTTCATGACACACAAAAATTACTAAGAATTCCTGAATTAAAGCGAGCTCACATTCTGTTTTAGGCTCTGTCACCAAACTATAGGGAACTAACCAGTGGGAGGAAGAAGGATGATCTGAGATGTAAGGAAAGATATCCATAAAAGAATAATAATATATATTGTTCAATCAAAAGCATAGGCTGAGGGCTTTCTGGAAATTAGATTCTCTCTGCTCTATAAAGCTCTTTGCACAATGTACATACATGATAAATAGTCACTGATGCTGAGTTTAGCAGCTATGCTTTGATAATTGTTGGCATTCTATCTCTTCATATGCTTATATGTCCAGGTCATGAGAGTACCTTATAGATAAGACCATCTTACAGAAAAAAAAAATCTATATTTTTTTCAGTATCTTAGATACCAAGCTACTGCCCTAATGTTAATGGTTTTCTATAGGGAGGATTCAGATTAGCTCCAAGGTAGATGTGCCTCTGATAATAATTACTTGGTAAATTAACAAGTCACTGATTGTTTTTCAATTTAATATGCACTCTCCCATTTGCAACAACTTTCTACCTTCCCTTATCCCACTTTTAGGGGCACAAGATTGTTGACACAAGTTGTTGATCTTTGCTTTTTAAAATGATTGTCGTTCATAGTGCCCCTTTAAGGGTATTGATTGGTTGCTTGTAAAAAGTGCTATGTGTTTAGGGGGTCAAGGTTATTTGTTATAGTTCTTCCTCCTTCCTGTGGGTTTTGGCTTTGTGGTCTAGGTTTGAAGACATGAGCTAAGAAAAAAGATGGTCAGCATGAAAGCAATTTGAAAACTGCACATGATGCTTTGATAATCACTGAGGCCTCAGACACTTTGGAGTCTGCTCAACCCAGCCCTGGGCTGGATGTTGGCCTCACAAGAGTAATTACAGGATGCTGTTGGTGCAGGGTTTTATCTTCATATTTGCAATGACCTTTTTGTTTTTCAAAGATAAAATTAAAAAACTGTTCAAGCTCTGTTTTCTAAAGAAACAGGCATCAGGATCAATAGATTTTTCTCCCCTTCTTATGTTCTTGGATGAACAAGGTATAGGACTGCCCCGCAGTGTATAGGTTTACGTGTATGTCTACATGTATGTGTATACACACATGAATATCTCTATATATATGTGTGTGCTTTCAAACACTTGTGAATCTTCATCAATGTCACTGACCCTGAATTGGGATCAAGAACCTGCAAAGCTCAGAGTGTGAATGGTCAGAAAAGCTCTAGATGAAACTCTTCTACAGTGAGAAAATTTGGCAGTTCATTGACCTGAGATACCTGGAAGGTTCTTAAATAACATAGTTGTGGGTAATGCAAGGAAGCTGTAGAAGGTCCCTACATGCTACCAATCAAGACTCACCATACCTTCAAAATGCAGGCAGAGTCTAATGCTGAAACAAAGTCCCAATTCAGAAATTAAGATAGGAACATAAATAAACCAAAGAAGATGCTATGGATCAAGGAATGTCTAAGACAAAAATCCTGCAGAAGACAATAATTCCATAACATATGTAAAAAAACAAATAAATTCATAGCTTGTCGAAAAAATCTACTAGAATTCTTAGAAAAAATGAGCTGTTTTAAAATAATGCTAAATTTGATATTATACAGGAAATGAAAGCTCTAGGTGAGTAAAAACATTGAACCTATATCCCATAGAACAAATATAATTGGGAAATGTTTAAAAAAAATAAAAATTAAATACAACATGGATCATGTTAATTTGTGATTTTATAAGTCAATATGTGTCCTTGATCTATTGGAGTTTGATGCCAGTGCTTTAGAGGGAAGAAAAGGAAATTAAATCTTTTAAAGAACTGGAAGGAAATAAAGGTTTAGTATAGGAGGTACAAAAATTTACCCAAGTGACAAATTTTTTTGAAAATCAGAATGGGCCAAACGCAAATTAAAGGTTCTATAAAAAATAATAAATAATAGAATAAAAAAACATGAAAAAATTAATTCATGCTATTGTTAATCAAAAAACAACTGACTGGAAAAAATAGTCTAGGAAAAAAATAAAAGAATTATTATACTATGTGACAAATACAGTTTTTAAAATGTCTTGATAACATATTATAAGAAATGATGAATGAAAACTGCCTACGCATCTTAGAACCAGAAAGCAAACTGAAAATAGACAGAATCCACTGATCCTCTTCAAAAGAAAAATAGTCTCAGAAATGTCAGTCAAAATTCAGAACCTCTGGGTCAAAGAAAAACTACTTCCAATAACCAGAAAGAATGAGTTCAAGTACCAAGTAGGTATTGCCAAGATCACATGAGACTTGACTACTACCACTTTAAGGGAGAGGAGGGCATTGAATAAGATATTCCAAAAGGCAAAAGATAAGGGCTTACAACCAAGAATAACCTATAAGGCAAAACTGAGTATAAATCCTACAGGAGAAAAATGAAACTTTAATGAAACACAGAACTTCCAAGCATTCAAGATGAAAAGAACAGAGCAAAGCAGAAACTTTGAAATGAAAATGTAGGAATCAAAAGAAACAAAGAAATATATAGATATTTGAACAGTTGAAAAGAGCTTCTACAAGGGTATAGTGTTTGCATTCTAATGGCATGGAAGAAACAAGTGTCCCCTCAGAAACCTAATAATATCTTCAGGGATCATAGAGGGAATTAAATAAGACAGAGTATCTAGAATGAATTTTTTATGGTTTAATAATCTTAAGAGAAGAAAAAATGCAAAAGGAGGGAAAGGAATATATTATGGAAGTAAAAGGGATGGGGAAGGGTGAAACATTATACTATCATATAATGAAAGTATATGAGAAGATTATACAAACATGGAGGAAGGAATAGGGTAAGCAGACATCATGTAAACTTTATATTTTCTGAACAGGACATATGAACGGGTATAGGGTTCACAACCACACATACATACACAAAATTTGTTGCAGAAACATATACAACTCAACAGGGAAACAGGAGCAGCAAGAGGAGACAGGAAGAGCAGAGTCAGGGAGGGACTGGTTGTAAGCAAAGCTAATTCCACCTCCATAAATTGGAGCTTGAAGGGTAAAATTAAAAGAAAAGAATGTCCAAGAACCTGTGATTACAAAATAAGTGAGGGGAAGAAAAGCAGGGTGTTCGACCCTAAGTATGTTAATTACATATCATTTGTATTGAGAATATTTCTTCTCTCTATATATTCCCTTTGTAGAAGGGGAGGGCAGAGTCCAAGAGAGGAATAAGGAGAAGAAGATAAGAGAGAATAAAATAAGCAATTAATAACCATAGCTCTGAACATACCTAAGAGAACAAGCCATAAAAGCAAGGTATATGCAATAAAGATTCATAGGTTTATATATAATCTTTTCCCCTATTCTATATGGAAATATTATTTTTTTGTTTGTAAGTACAGAATAATAATTAAAAAAAATTAAAAGGCTACCTGCCCCATATACCTGACAGATATCATAAAAATCTATTTTAGCATGTGGACACATGCATCTATCAAAACATATCTTCTCATTATAAGCCTTCAACTAGATTGAGTTTTTGTGAGGGATACTGTATCAGGGATTACCTGTAAGGATGGAATATTTGTCAGAATGCCTTGCCTACATGTCAAACTCATCAAATACTAAAGTGAACTCATTATCAATGGAGGGAATGCTTATTTAGGGATGTGTTTGACTAAATGACCCCTGACTCTATAACATGTTTCCATCCTAGCCACTCAATTCTAAGCTGAGTTCATTTGAACATCCAACAAAGCACAGAATAGTCCTGCCCAATTTTCTCTTGTATTAGATGTTACAATATTTGCAAAACTCTATTAACTATCACAATGAGGATACCCCTTCTTTGCCTTCCTTAAAGTTGTCTTTGTTTTCCTATTAGTGAACTGCTAATGCCATTTTTTCTTACATTATATCGTCTTTTCTCCCACTATCATTGCCTTGCTCCCAGCCTGATTTTTAATGTAACATATTACTCTAATTTTCTTCCTTTTTTAATTTCCTTTCCAGCCATCTGTCCCATTGCAAAAGTTCATTTTGAAGCGGCTTCTCTTTTCCTCACACAACGTCATCTACTCTACATAAATATATGGCTTTTCACAGATGGAGGATATTCATTTTTATGACTCCATAGCCAGCCAGCCTCCTGTTTTTAATGTCTATGTTTCTTAGGGAAATGATGGAGGAAAATATGTTCTCCCTACAAAAATCTCAGTTGCCACATTTAGCAGTTTCCAGGGATGAAAAGAGGCATGTCACTTAATATTGTCACTAGTGACAAAACCTCTGATGAGTTCTCACTCATGGTACTGAATGATGACTGGGTGGCAATCTGACCCCAGGGTACAAACACTTACTTGATGCTATAGTGAAGCATTTGAGTTGAAATGCACCAGAAAAATCACACTTGGAATTCATTACCTTCAGATTCAATTTGATAGTTTTATACAGTTCATTTGCTTAGAGCTTGGTTCTAAGGAGGCCAAGGTCACAGGTTCATATCATTGGATCAGTTAATTTTACCATCTGAATAGACACATTCTTAGCCCAGTTAGATTTCTTCTGAATGCCTGCTGTTGGGAAGAAGGGGCTTCAAACAAGAGTGAATACATCATCATTAACAATTTAGAATGAAAAAGGGATGTTGTTTTACAAGCAGTGTGTTTACATAGAAAGAATACTTTATTTTGGCTTCCAAAGACCTAGCTTTAGTGTTTACAAACGAAGAGACTATGTATTAGTCACTTGATCTCTCTCTGAGTCTCAGTTTCCTCAACCATCAAGTGGGAATAATCACTTCACTATTTACATCACCAGATTATTGTTAGGAAAGAACTATCAAGGGAAGAAAGATTGGATCTGTGATTATTTCATTGGTCCGGGCAAGTCTAGGTTAGGCAAATGCAGATAATTTCCTTCTCTGAAGCTTAGATTCTTAGAAAATTACCTAGAGGACTGAACGATGAAGTAATGTGTGCAGGGTCACAGAGACAGCATGTTACAGAGGTGGCATTTGAATCTGGATAATCCTAGTTTTAATATCAACTCTCTAGCCATGTATCTAAACTATACATTGTATCTGTATATTACACATGTATTTATATATGTACATATACAATATTATAAATTATAAATGAAATATTTATATATTATAGCTTTTATTTCATTCATAAATACAAGCTATGGTTATATAATACTTTGAATAAATCCATATCTGGCTAATAAAATTTCATGCTAATGAGTAGTTTTGACAAAAGCAAATGTATTACTTAGATGTAGTAAGTTATTATACTTCTAAAAGTAACTGGGATACATTTTCTAATTGGGGAACAAAAGGTCTAAAGCAAATGTGAATCTTGACAAAATGAGGTGCTGGGAAATGATGATGTGAAGAAAAAAATATTTTTAACCTTCATTGTTGACCACTTCCCCTGCTAAATGTCCTTCATCAGGCTTCTGCTGTCTGGTATCTGACAGAACATTCATGTATTCTTTTGGAAATCAGTGCTAAGAGACTAGATTGACTGCCCAAATAATAATTAAAAACAAAACAAAATAAAACATATCAATTTCACTTGTTAAAACATGGAGGAGAAAAAAAGAAAGGAGAAAGGGAGGGGAAGGGAAAAGAAAGAAAAGTACAAAACAGGAAAATTTTGAGGAGAGAAGAAAGGGAATAGGAAGGAGAAAGGGAAGGTAGAAAAGAAAAAAAATCATTTTGTTTTTAGTAGACTAAGCATATAGAGGATCCTATGATTTTTTTAAATTAAAAAAAATTTTTTTTGGAGCAGGGAAGGCAGGGGAATTGGGGTTGTGACTTGCCCAAGGCCACACAGCTAAGTGACTGTTAAATGTCTGAGGCTGGGTTTGAACACAGATCCTTCTGACTCTAGGGCCAGTACTCTATTCATTGCGCTAGTTGGCTGCCCCGGATCCTGTGATTTTAAAGTCAGAAGGGATCTTGGAGATATCTAGTTCAGTGGTCTCAAATTAAAACAGAAACATCCATGTGGCTCTCATATTAGCTTAGAAAAAACACAAGTTAATATAATTCATGTTGTATTTTAGTTTTATTTATTTTGTTAAGTATTCCCCAATTACATTTTAATCTGGATCATGCAGCCCTCCAGATTTTCACAGGCCACGTATGGCATTTGGGTCCTGCATTTGACACCTCTGAATTATAATCTAACAATAGAAATTCTGTAACTCACTGAAGGACTTTATGAAAACTCTAATAGGTAGTACTTGTATTAATATCCCCATTTTGCTGATGAGGAAATGGAAACTCAGAGAACTGAAGTGAGTTGTCCGTGGTCACACTGGGACATGATGTCCATAAGCACATATTTAAACCCAGGTCTAATTATAAAACTCTTTCTCTTACATTGTCTTTCCTCTCTTGATGTCACCGTCCCTTGAGATCATTTTGAGGGACCATTTTACAGTCTGGAACATCATGGGCCTGATCTAGTATGGCATTTCTGATGTACTTCTGGCCTTAGTTCAAATCTCCTTGGATCATCAGTCCAAGACTATCCAGTAATAAATTTTCCCCATTATCTGTAGTCAGTATTTTAGTTGAACTTAAATATCCTCATGACCCCCAAGTAAGAACAAGCATTGTATTAAGACTCAGAAGATTGCAAATGAGTCCTGGCTTTACCTCTTACTAGTTTGTGTCTATTATTTAAGCATTTCGATCCACATCAGTAAACAGGGATAATAATATCCACCTAATGCACCTCACAGGAGTTCTGTAAGGAATAAAATGAAAATGTACTAAATTCATTTGCTCTGAGGGATATCATGCTTCAGAGATAACATACCAACCATAAAATGCTAAAGTCATGTAAACTATAGTTAGTATTATTAAAAATAACTATTAACTAACACATGGATCAGTTAAGATATAATAGAAATCCAATAAGAGGCTAACAAGGTGGGCTGTGGAAGGATATTGGAGCAGGCAAAGCAAGAGAAGACAGTTCATTTCAACTCAACCCACATGCAAGGCATTTTTGGTTTTGTCTAAATATAAAGGCCTTTTAAAGGCAAAACAATCCCTACCTTCAAGGGGTATGCACTCTCCTGGGTGAAAGGCATGGTGAAAGGGGAAAAGAGGGGGTGTAATGTAATGCCAAGGAAGGCAACTTCCCAAGGTTCAGAATACCAGCATAGGTGCTCTCCATTTTATTCAGTGACAAATTAAGAACAGAGAAGATCAAAACATGACATTATTCAAAATACAGCATTTACTAAGTGTGATAAATAATCTCCAAGTACTACCCCACCCCAGGACCTTCCATTCATTCAATCAATTACAAAGTCCCTGTTCTAAATACTACTCCACCCCTAGGCTGTACCTTCATTTAGTCCACCACAAAGCCCTCTTCTCAAATGGAGATTAGTTTCCAATCTAAGTAAAGTACATTCATTTTTTCAACCATAGAACACAAAAAGGTCAAAAGTTCCCCACCCCTGGATCACAATTGAATCTACCCCAGAGTTACAACAAGTTTAAGCACAGCACTTAATACCCAAATGGAGGTCTTTTCTTCATCTTGACATGAGGCAAGTTCTCAGCAATCTTAGTTCCTGGGGAGACAAGGCTTAGCAAGGCCACAAGATACATTGCCAGTCTCTTCATTAATTCATCCTCTGTCTGCAAAACAGTCCTAGAACTCCTGAAAACATTAGCAAAACCCTCTCCCAGGATTTCTGTAAACATACAACAAGAAAATCCTTCTTCAGGGCTTCTGAACCAACAGAAAGGTTCCCAGACCCCTGCAACAACAGCACTGTCCTTCACCAGTGGACAGTATTCACTCTGTCTGCAGGACAGTCTCCAGACCCCTGCAACAACAGCACTGTCC
>NW_027185612.1:5990594-6007917 GCF_028583685.1 Petaurus breviceps papuanus | reverse complement strand
TCACCAGTGGACAGTATTCACTCTCTGTCTGCAGGACAGTCTCAGGGCTTCTTAGCGAACAGCCAGGTTCCAGGACTTCTTCAACAAAAGGACTGTCTTTCACCAGTGGACAAATCTGGCAAAACAACATCAAAACAGACAGACAAAGTACCAGCAAAACAGCCATGTCTCCTCAGTCCTTGGCAGCTCAGGGGGCAGGTCTCAAAAGTCCAGGGCAATTCAAAGCGGCCAAGCAATTCTCTTAGTCTCTCTCTCTCTCCAGGAGGTGCTGCTTCCAAAAAGATCTTCTGCCTCTCTCTTGTCTCTCCAAATCTACGTCACCAGCTCCTCCCAGTTCAGGACTTCCTTTTCACATCAACAAGTCCATCCCACAGGTGGGATTAACAAGCTCTGGGTTTTAACACAATCAATTTGAAAACCAAGCCAATACAGGGGAATCTTTAATTGCCATTACTATCACAGGGGGTCAGCCAAAGTTCTCCAGAGATATTTAAGGAGAGGTTTAGCTGCTTAAACAGACCAAAGTATGAGATTAGGTAAGCCTATAGTTATCGAAAAGAAGCTGATGAAGCTATCCCAGCATGTGGGGCATGAGTAGTGGGAGCTGTCCCAACTGGAAAGTCTGTAGGAAGATCACCCCACAGCCATCATGCAAATCTTCAACATGTTCCAGCTCTGGCAGAACCAGGAGTGGGAAAAAAGGCACAGTCACCAGGCTCCACCAACTCTTGTCCCATGGCAGTATTTCTGTCAGCCCTGAGGCCCTTGCTGTACTTTTCAGGGGAACTTGATCTCTGCTCAAAGAAAGGAGAGAGCAGCTCAGATCCTCTTGCTGATTAAGGGACAATTTCTACCCAGAAGGAGATGCTCTGGAGTGCTGACATGAGGAGCACTTGGAAATGTTTATTTCCCCACTATAAATTAATATATTTATTTTCTATTAAAAAAAGAAAAAAATTGAGGAGTAATAACAACTGGGGTGACAAGGCAAGACTTCATGAGGAAGTGACATGAGGGGCCTCTGGAAGAAAGCAACTGAGTCAGAAAGGGAGAGGGATGGTTGTGCAATGAATGGAGTGCTGATTCTGAGGATCAGCTAGCAGTCCGGTGCAACTAGAACATACAGTGGGTGAAGCAGAGTGATAGGAAATGAAGAAACAGTGGGACTGAGCCAGACTGTGAAGAAATGAAAACACCGGGCTGAGAAGTTCATGTTCTAAAAGAGACAACAGGGAATCACTGAAGGTTTCTGAGCAGTGGAGAGGCATGTATCTTCAGAAAGTTATTTTGACAATTGTGTTTAAGGCTCATCAGAGAGGGAAAGAACAGGAGGCTGAGAAAGCAATTAGGAGATTACTACAGTAGTCACTTGGAGCCACGTGGTTGGAAGTTGAGGAGTGGGGCAAGTGGTTGAAACAGGGGCAGCAAGTTTAGATAGCAGGTTAACACTGAGGAGGAGGAAAGAAAGATAGGGGAGATGTGAGGAGGGAGGGAGAAAGAGAGTAAGGGGGGAAGAGTGTGGGGGGAAATGTTGAGAGATGGCTATTTTTTAGTGAAATAGGTGAACAGATCTGCCAAAAGAGGCGGGTTGAGGTCTTTGAGGCAAAGGGAGTCTAGCAAAGAAAGGAGAAGGCTTGGTACAGGTACTTCAGAAAATCAGAGATGATAGCTGTGTGTTAGTGAAGACCTACATAAAGTTAGATAATATGAATTGTAACATGATAGAAATGATAAGTCAGGGTATAGGAATAGGGAGCAGAGGGAGACAAAGTAAGAGAGGGGGAAGGGAAACACATGAAAACACAAGAAAGAAAAATATGAAAGAGAAGATGAGCCAAAGAGGATAGATAGACAAGGAAGAGAGAAAAGGGAAATAGAAAAGAGGAGAGGAAACAGAGGAAATGAGAGAAACAAGAGAGATAAGGGAATGAAAGATAGAGGAAAGGGGAGTATTATGAAGAGGAGATTCATGATGCATATCTACTCCTACCACAGTAGACATTAAGCTTGAAGGCAGGGACTAAGTAATCTATATATAGCACAGGTGGGTTCAATAAATGTTTGTTGAATTTGAATTGGTAGTTGAAGAGAGAGAGGAAAGGAGATCTAGGAGAGGGGAAGGGGGAAGATAAGATAAAGGGACATAAGAAAGCCAAGTCTCTATGATACTAGGAAAGGAAAATTTTATCTAACACTGAAGCTGGAGTCAGGAAGACCCCAGTCACAATTCTGCCTCAGACATGTATTATTAGCTAAGTGGCCCTGAATACGTAACAACTTCTCTGAGACTCAGTTTCTTCATCTGTAAAATGAGAATAATAATAGACCTATCTCACAAGGTTGTTGTATCAAATGAGATAACATGTATAAATTAGCTTGCAAACATTGCTATTGCTGTAATAACAATAACTATTATTATTGTTATTGTATTATTAATTACTATTGCCCAATCCTGACCCCGTGACTAAGCTATCACTGTGGGAATGGCAGGAATTTTCATCTGAACCAATATATTCATTTTACTTTTTAATAAAAATTATTCAGAGCAAAAAACCCTGTCCTGATAGTGCATTATTGTCTCCTAAACTTATTTTCCCCAAACTTCAACTTCTTAAAAAAAGGATTTCAAAGAAATTTTGTCTCAATCCTGCTTCCATTGTCAAAAATAATTTCCTCCACACAAACACCATTACTGTCTAAGCTGTTGGCAAAATGCACTTGAACCAAACCCTCAATTAGGCAAAGTAAACAAACTCTTTTTGCTCAATTTTCCTTCAGATATTAGAACAGTTTCCTAATTCCACCTATTACACATATAGCCTGGTGGCAAACCCTCTTATTTCTTTCTTTTTTTTTTTTTAAAGCAATTGGGGTTAAGTAACTTGCTCAAGGTTACACAGCCAGTTATTTCTGGGTGTGGTGCTAAGTGTCAAGAGCCCGGATTCGATCCCCAGGTCATCCCAACACTGGAGCCGGTGCTCTTACTCACTGTGCTACCTGGTTGCCCCAAACCCTCTTATTTCTAAAAGTGTTTGTGGATGTAGAAATTGCCTGATGTCACTGAAGTTTCTTTCACACTTTGTACAAAATATGTCAGTTCCTGGTGAGAGCCCAACTTGTTTGCTTTCCATTCAAAGCAGTGATTGCACAGGTTTCAGGATTTGGGAGAACCAATCACATTCTAGGCTATATGTGTTTTTTTAAGCAGTTATCAGAGAGGAGATGAGATCAAGTTTCACCCCACTGTTGACTAAACCGAATGATCCCAACCAAGTCATTTTTCTTCTCTTGGGAAATCTACTTGTGTCTCTGAGTTTCAGGTGTTTCCACTGTAAAAGGAAGGGGTCATATTAGATAGATCTTGCAACTCCATTTAGCTCTAAATTCTTTGATCCTTCTCACTCTATGACCTGTACCACCAACCCCGATGTGTTCAGTTCTCAGAAGAAAGCATAAAGGAACTTCTCTTACACCAGGGATTCTTCACCTGGGGTCCATGAACTTGTGTTTTAAAAATATTTTGATAACTCCATTCCAATAGAATCAGTTTCTTTCATCATCTTATGTCTTTTATAGTATGCACTTAAAAACATTGACTTTCCCAGACTATCAAAGGGGTCCTTGACACACCTAAAACCTTAGAGACTCCACCTTACATAGTTTCAGGCTGAAATACAAGGCTCCATTGGAAGCACAGGATGGTGTTGTAATAAAAGCACAGAATCAGGTAGACCTGGGGATCCATTCCTGGCTCTGCTACTTCCTACCCACCTATATGATATCAGACAAGTAACTTAAGGTCCAAGTCTGGGCTTCAGTTTGCCTTTCTGTATAATTGGGGGATGAAGGGGTAAACTAGGTGAACATTATTCTATCCCAACGTGTCACTGGCCCTGCTATGTGGGCAAACAGTAAGTGGTCCTCTCAGAAAGGTAAGTTTACTATTGAGTAGAACAAGAATATTTTTTTTCTGTTTCCCCATGCCCTCGTTTTCCAGGAAACTTAG
Organism: Petaurus breviceps papuanus; assembly: GCF_028583685.1. Classification (NCBI taxonomy): domain Eukaryota; kingdom Metazoa; phylum Chordata; class Mammalia; order Diprotodontia; family Petauridae; genus Petaurus; species Petaurus breviceps. Next base: position 6,003,911 of record NW_027185612.1, on the reverse strand, counting down.
CGATGAGCATTTATCTTAGAGGTTGGCTAGTGTGACCCAGACTAGTTCGTTTTTCTGTCTTTTGTCTCCACATCCCTTGGATTTGGTTGGGGTTGTCTGGTGAGAGTAGCTCATTTATTTTATTGATCCGGATGCATCTTTCTACAGCTCTAGTAATAAGGCCTACAGGGCCTCCGCTCACTCCACTCAGTTTGGGTATCTAAGGACCTAGAGATTTGGGACCTAGATTGCCTTTTCTATTGACTTGACCAACTTCTTGGAATATTGGAGTTTTAATTGGAGCTAGACCATTTATTTCTCTGTGGCTATTCTTCCCAGCATTATCTTCAGCTACCTGTCTGTCTCCTGCCACAGCTGCTATCAGATCTAATAGAAAAGAACATAGATTTGCTCTTCAATAAGGTCTCCCAAATTAAATTAGAAAGGAGCCTGGAAAAGACATTTGTATGGGACATCTCTTGGTAAGCACCTGATAATCATACTGTTTCTGGATATGGGGGTGGGGCTTGTTCTCCTCCTCATGTTCTTTGGCTTCCCAAAGATTCTCCTCTTAAATATAATCCCAGACAATGCTGCCTTCTCTGCCCAGCCCTTGAGGCTAAGAACTCATGGAAAACAAAGATCATTAGGCTAAAAGTTATGAAGACTTGGATTCAAACCTAGCTTCTGATAACAAATAGGTGTTTGGTCATGGACAAATCATTTAAATTCTCTGAGCCTCAATTTTCCCAAATGTAAAATAATAATAACTGCAGGTCCAGAGTTTTGTGAGGATCAAATAAAAATGAGAACAAAGAGCTTTGCAAATCTTAATTTTTACAGTTCTGTCTCAACAAATTCAGATATACATTCTTCTCTTTCCCTTAACCCTGTTACAAAATGTCTCTGTCATCGCCTCACTAATAGTAGTCCCTTTCAGGAGTGAGTCAGTATAAACTTTTGAGATCAGTGATATGGCTAGCTTCATGGAAGACTGAGTGAGCTGATTGCTTTCAATTATTCAATAAATCATTGTATAAACATTTGCTATTTTTAAGCTTCTATCAGAGTCAAGTCAAGGAACATGTGACTCATGAAACAATTGAAAAATGTACCCCATGTGGAATTACTGTCCAGTAAAGGCTTTTGGTTTTCACTAAAAATATAAGGGACTTGGTTTACCATGCAAATAAGACTGACATAGAGAATATAGATCATAGGAGGAGAGATTAAGAACTCATTTGTCAGATGAGGAAACTGAGGCAAAGAGAGATTAAGTGACTTAGGGTCACACAGCTAGTAAGAATGCAAGATAGGATGTGAACCTAGCTCTTCTGGACCTTATGGAGATCCAGCATTCCATTACTTAGACTTTTCTTGCTGAAAAAAAAGATCACATTTGTAAAATACATGTATGTTGAAAAGTACTTTCCCCTGCTTCCCCACTGGGTGTTGAGCCCAAGGCACCTGCCTAACTAGGCTTTCCTCATGCCCAAGCTCTGACATCTCCTCTGTGAAAAACTAGAGACTTGGGTAGGTTGTAATATCTCTATCCTATAGTAAAGACATAGTCTACCCATCTGTGCTTTGGCTGTTGACTTGTGAGTGATGTGGGAATGAATTCTAATTAAGAGAAGGAGCTTTCCAATTCCAACCCACTACACTTTTCTTGGGTTCATTGTTCTTGATCTTCAAGCAACTAGTCCCAAAACTTTGTCAAACAGGCAGCATGATGTTAATGGAAGGATCAAGAAAGTTAGAATGTCTCAGTGATTCCCCAAATAGGGACGATATGAAGAGAATATAGAATATCACAGAATCTTACAGAATCATGTGTGAAAGTCCAGTTCAATTTTTTTTTCAGCAACATCTGAAACCATACTGCTACATCTTTTAAAGTTCTTGCTAATAAATCACCTATTTTACTCTTTATCTAGTGGAAATGACAATGAAATTGTTTTCACTTCTTTATTTCTCCAGTTGGAATAATGCACAAGCCACCCTTTGTCCAACGGAAATAATATTCAAGGGATCGAAATTAACGAACAATTAGTGCCTATTGTATGCAAAGTGCTCCGGGAGAGACATGCTTTGGATCACACAATCCCATCTCCAATGGAATTTATTGTCTATAACTAACATTTCAAAGCAATTTGAATGCGTGGAAGAAGTACAAGTATAGTGACACATGAAGATGTATTTGAATTCTTAGGGGGGAAGATAATTACTGGTAAATGGGGATCCGGGATTCTTTCTGGATTGGGCTTTAAGGGATGACAGGAAAATCAATAGATGGAGAAGGAAAGTCATTCCAGGAAGCTAGAACAGCATGACCAAAAGCATGGGGATAGGAAAGTGAAGATAAGGCTACAAACCATCTAGTTTGACTGAAACACAGAGTTTACAGATTAGAGTGATATGAGATAAAAATAGAAAGGGGAGGTGATGTATAAAGGGTCTCAGATGTTAGGCTAAGAAGTGTGAATTTATAATATGAAGGGGATGGAGCAGATGATTTCTAAGATCTCTTCCACCTCGAGATTTTTTATACCACAAAACTCGGTTGGTATAGAGAACAATCATTTGGTTTTAGTCAGAGGGTGATTTGATTAGATCCACATGTAAGGAAGAGAAATACGACAATAGAATGAAGGATGAATTGGAGAGAGTAGACAGCAGAGGTGGAAAGAATTGTTTAAGGAGAATATTACAGTATTTTACTACCTGTGTGACTTCAGGCCAGTAATTCACTTAACCCTCCTAGGCCTCAGTTTCAGCATTTGTAAAATGAAGGGGTTGAACTCAATGGTCTCCAAGGTTCTTTTCAGTTTTAAATCTGTGATCTTGAGACTAGATGGCCACTAAGGTGTTCTCTAGTTTTATAATCCTAGCCTTGGGGCAGTAAGAGAGAGTTATGGATATAGCAATTATGAACATAGAAATGGCTTTTGAAACTGTGAGGGTACAAGATTGACAAAGGAGGGAGTGTAGTCAAAGAAGTGAAGTGGACATTTAGATTTTAATTTCAAATACTAGTAAAGATACCAATGGGGTTGGAGAGAGGAAAAAGTAGAGAAAAGGGTCTTCACCAGGGGTTCTATAAACTGGGTTCTATAACTTGTTTTATGAATATTTTGATAACTATATTTCAAAATTAGTTTCCTACATATATCTATGTATTTTTATTATATGTGTTTAAAAATATCTGGAGAAGGGAATCAACTTGAAATTCAATGAATAGGAGACAATGCAGGCAGAACAAAGAAGGCTGCCTTTAAACATCAGCAGTTCTGCTGGTGTGAGAATGATAAGGGAGTAATAAAAACCCCAAGCAAACAAAAGAGAAGTAAATAAAAAATATTAAAGGAAAACAGGTCATAACCTGGATCTCATCTGCATTTTCTTATTTTAAAACCAGGATTTGATTCTATGAGGATTTACCAATAGTCTAAAGCAGCATTTTTCTTGTGATCATCTAAGAAATGTCTATCTGAGGGGGAAAAAAGATTCCTACTGACAGAAAACACTGAATAGTCAACAGAAAGGATTTTAAAGTCATGCTAGCCATATCTAGTGCCAAAGATAGACTTAACTGAAATGGAAAGTGCCACCTTTTCCAGGAGACCATTCTCAATCTTTGCAGCCTTTGTACCTACCCCTCTGAGGCTACCTTCTATCTATTTGAGATGGATCTTCTAAGTACTGATTTATGGATGTGTTGTCTCTCCAATTATAATGTAATCTCCTTGGGGACAGGGTCTGGTTTTTTGTGGTGTGTTTTGTATTTCTTTGAATCCCTTTGAGAAGAGTGCTTAGGGAACCTAGGCAATGTTACTTTTAGTAGAGAAGGACTTACTCCCCTTCTCTGATGGCCAGATTAGGCCTCCTGGATAATGGAAACTTCCCAACTCTAGATCTGGAGTCAGGAAGATTGATCTTAATGAGTTCAAATTTGGTCTCAGAAACTAACTAGCTGTGAGATCCTGGGCAAGTCACTTAATACCATTTGCCTTAGTTCCTCATCTTTAAAATGAGCTAGCAAAAGAAATGGCAAATGGCTCCAGTATCATTGGCAAGAAAATGACAAATGGAGTGACAAAGAGTCAGATATGAGTAAAATGACTGAACAACACATTTCTTTGAATTCCTTTGAGAAGAGAGACTAGACAATGCAATTTTCAGAGGGTAAGGATTTAAGTCCCCTTCCCTGACAACCAGATTAGGCTTCCTGGATAATGGAAACTCCTAGCCAGAGACTCAAACCACCCCCATTCCACCATTTTACACCACTGCTTGAAGGGAAAGGTCAAGCACCATAGCTCTCTTAGTCACACTTTGTTAGTCACCATTTGGGGCTGCTGATGTTTTTTAAGCAAGAACACAGGTTCATTCTTATCTTCCCAGAAGACTCTTCCGAGAATATTCTCCCTCATCCTATTTGTCTGCCCAGAACTTCTCCTCCCTTGGGGTCCAATCCAAGTCCTATATCCTATTGGAAATCCCCCAGACTTCTCTCTAGGGCATAAGGATGCCTGAAATCCCATAGCAACTTACTACTCATACCACTCATTTAGGAGCCAAATCATTGAATATTCTGTGCAGTTTTCTTTATGTCTGCAGGACACCGTGATGGAAATCTTATTTCCATGGTTGTTACTCCCCTTCTCTTGCCTCTAGGAAGAGGCAGGACAGGGATTACTCAGTTCTCTAACCCCAATCCATCCTCAGAATCTCACTATCAGTTCTTTGGGAAAACATCCTAAAGAGTTCAGGTATCTGTCGACAGCTCAGAAAAAGAGCCCTGGTGTGCATGAGTAGTGAGTGAGTAGTCTGGACAGTTCTACAAATCTTCCCACATCCTTCCTCACCATCACTTAGTAGCTCTGTTCAAATGACAAATGGTACAGCCATGGGACAAATTCCCTGTTGGCCAATTGTGCCCTGGATAACTCAAAGAAGTTTTAAAATAGATCCTTCCATGGCAGTCACATACACTGCAGACCAGAAAGGGACTGGCCTGAACACTCACACCTGCAGAGTCAGTTTTTCAGAGGAAATGAGTTCCTTTTCTCAATGACTTTATAAGTCCCAGGTGTTTCACTACAGACTAGGCACTTGAGGGGGTCCCTTAACCTTCCCCTTTTTGACCTCCTTTAAATCCTATTCTTACTTCCAGCTCATAGAAGAATATCAAGGAGGAAAGAGGCTCTCATGACTTTAGTCTACAATGTCTTCAGTTGCTGATGGCTTTTTTCACCCAACACCTTTTGGCTTGGGGTCTCCATCCATCTGCTCTGCATCAGCAATAGGTGAGAGAGACTTGAGAAAAAGTCACTCTGGAGGCTCCTAAGGAGGAAATCTGCCAGATCCAATTTTCACCACATTCAGGTATTTCAGAACTTAGGATTGGGCACACAACCAGCGGCACATTAGAGAGAAGGGAGAAAATTTAGGGAAAAGAATAATATTCATATAATGCTTTAAAGGCTTGTATACAAAGCACTATCCTCATAACAACCTGGTGGTGCAGGTTATGGCAATATTATTATCTCTTTTTTACAGATGAGGAAACAAAATTAAATCACTTACCCTAAATCACATGGATCATGACACAATCCTCATTTGAACTCCAGATTCCAATTCTTTGTCACTTTCTCCTGCAAAATGCTACCTCCTAACATGGTTTTATTCAGAAAGTCAGGCTGAACGCAGACAATCTGAAGAGATGAGAGGCTTGTGGTATTTAGGTTTTAACTACCATGAGTAACAGAACTCCCAATCTAATAAAAAATAAGACCACAAAAGACTACTGGCCGAGAAGCTGGAAGACCCGACTTTTCATCTTAGCTTAACCTCTATCAATAAGTTGCTTTGTTACTCTAAACACTAGCTGTTCATCTGAGCCTTACTTTCCTCACCTATTTAAAAGGAGGACTAAATGATCACAAAGGTCACTACCAGTTCTAACATTCTATTGCTTAAGGCAATAAGCATGCTTACAGCACATATTATATGGTAAGCAGGGTGCCAGGATGACATTTGACCTTCTTTGGTCCTGAAAACTTTGGTCCATGGCATTTCCCAGTGTTGTAGTTGCTGTCCAGTCATGTCTGACTCTCTGAGACACCATCTGGGGTCCTCTTGGCAAAGATTTTCCAGGTCATTTTACAGATAAGAAACTGAGGCAAACAAGGTTAAGTGACTCGTCCAAGGTCACACAAATACGTATATAAGGCTGGATTTGAGCTCAGGAAGATGAGTCTTCCTGGTTCCCAGCCCAGTGTTGTAACTACTATTCTACCTAGCTGCCCCCATTTCCCAATGCCATGATCTTTTAAAGATCATTGGCAGTAATTAGAAACCACACCTACTAGTTCTATGAATTCTCTAGTATGAGGTCTGTTTAGGTCTGATAATTTAAGCTCATTAACAGTAACTTAAAAAAAAATGTGTATATGTATGTGTGAACCCCACTGAGGTTCGGCCAAAATGTCTGGTTGGAGGGTATTAGTGATCAACAATATATACACATATTATCTTCACTTTTAGTTCTTGGCCATTTATTTTTTGTTCAGTCTTTTCCAATTCACAGAAAATTTTCTTTGACAGTAAAAAAGGCAGATGCAAAGCAATGGTTAGGCTGTCCTGCTTTTTCTGTTGCCTCTTTGTTTTTCAATTTTGAGCAGTGTTGTGAGGGGGTCTTAAGATATCTTTTCTCCTCTTTGAAGACAGAGGGAGGTTCATCTCTTGCTGACGTTGATTTTGAGATCAGAGGACCAAAAGTGGCCCATACTTAGCAAAGATTATAAAAGAGGAAGGCTCCAAGGAGCCTCTTCCCCCCCCTAGGATCAGAGCCACCACCCTATTGTCTGTTTTCTAAGGCATTTATTTTTACTGTTACATCCTGGACTCTGGACCTTGGTCGCTGAGGGCTACATTATCTGCCTGCTTTTTCCTGCCTTAGCTCGTTTCTTTGACCTGAGCTTTTAGCCTTCTAGACCTGAGTTTCTGGCAGATCAGTGCAGCTCTAACTAATCCTTCATTACTCAATTTGAATTATACTCATTTGGCAGGTATTTCCTTTCTGAATGAATGCTTGATGTGGCCAAGCAAGTTCTGGCCTTTGCTTTCCAGCTTGTCCTATCAACAAAATTGTTGGGTAGAGAAAAAAGAGACCCAACAGGGAATATTTTGCCTATATTACAATATTGCCCAGGGGTAGCCTATCTAGATGATGGACCCCACTGAGGTTCCGCCAAAATGTCTGGTTGGAGGGTATTAGTGATCAATATTTGGCTGAGCCTCCCCCACCCTGCTCTCCCCATACCTCTCTACAAAAAGCTAGCTTTGCAGAAAGCCAAAGAGATTCAGAAAATAGACAGGAATTATAAGGAGAAAAAAACCTGTCTGCCCTGGCCCTGGCCCTGGCCCTGAGCTTTATGGCTCAGCTGTTGCACTTTCAAAAGAAGGCAGCTGGGAAGCTTAAATTATCCAAGTAATGTCCCCCACCCTGTACTTGCTTTGGTGAGGAGGACCCTGCCGTCTGTGTGCAATGTATTTGCAAACTTTATTCCTCACTGAAATGAGATTCAAAGCATGTAGGGTGATTTATATTCGGGGCTCTGGAATATTTGTTGTTTTTGTGATTTTCAAAGTATTGAATGAAGAAGTTAAGTTCTTTCATTTTTTTTATGGCACAGTGGCAAGAACCTTATCCTAGCAATAGAAACCCTGAGTTCTAATCCCAGCTCTGTTCTTAACTAGTTGGTGGCTGACTTTGAGCAGACAAAGGGGTCTGGGATTCCCCTTTCCTCATCTGTAAGATGAGGGGTGAGGTACACTAGATGATCCATAAAATGCTCTCTAGCTCGAATATTCCATGGCCTTGGGCTCTAAGTTTAAATAACTTTTCAGAGGCAAAATTGTATAACTAAAAGAAGTGTGGGCCCTAGCATCAATGGGCCTGCATTTGAACTCCAAAGACATTAGCAGGGGAAACATGTGCAAGTGACTTTTCAGGACTTCAGTTTTCTCATTTGTAAAACAGGAATCATCATCATCATTTTGATTATTATTATAATTATACTATCAGTTTCACAACTTTGTTTTGGAAAAAGTGTGTTTTAAACTTGAAACATTATATTTGTGTGAATTTATAAATATATAAACATATATGTATATATATACTTATGTGTATATATATACATATATATGTATAAAATATTACCTAATAAAGAGTTCTTCCCACTTATAAAAGCTCTTCCCACTTAAACAAATATAGAGCAGAATTAGTAGGTCCCTGTAATGTTCCGCAACTCTTCATGTCTTTTGCTGTTAAAAGGTTCAGTGAAACATGACTAAAGGAGAGAATTTGCTCTATAGAGGTTGAGGCATGTAGAGAGAATAAAGCTCAGGTCTTTTTATACTGGAGCTACTATCACTAGATAACAGCCCCCACCTCCAGTCCTTCTCCAATGCCTTCTCTAGGTCTGGAAGTGATTCTTCCTTCTTAAAGGCTATGACAGGAGATCATAATGTGGCAGGCTTTACCAATCTAGGAAAGCTTTGACCTCAGGAACCTGCCAATGCACTGAGTGTCTGTTATTGGAGATCACTCTAATCTTGCTAAGTCTATGGAGGATCAGTGCCATAAAGTTGGTCTCCAGGTGATAATTTTTTTTTTAAGTGCAGTAACTCATGAAACTCTCTACTAAAGTGAAGGGAGTTTGCAATATATAGCAGTTGAGAAATGAAATCACAGATTTCTGAAATATTAATATCAGCCCCTCACTCCAAAATATGGGGACAAAAATAACTGAATTTTTAACCTTCAAGCTTAAAAAGACATTTGAAATGACCACCTTGATTCTTGCAGTTCAGTATTGCAACTTCCTAAGTGTAGGTTTTTTTTCCCCTTTTCATCTGGATTTTTCCAATGGGCTACCTTCACTTGAAGAAAAGTCCTCAGCAGTTTTTATTTATCACATTCAGAGATTTCAGCTCCATGCCAAGATGTAAACAGGATAATTCATCATTTATCTGTGCTGCCTATGCACAGTCAGGAAATTGTTCTACCTTACACATTTCCAAAGCTTAAAGTGAAACTTCTCAGATGCAAAGGAAAGAATTTCATTGATCATGGCCAATGATTTCTCAGCTTAATATCAAAGCAGTCTACAAAGGTGAGTTATTATCAGAAAAAGTGATTTTCATATATAGGCACATGTATGTATATATACATGCATTCACTTGGATAAAGGTAGGTTGGAACCGTATTGTTCAAAGTCAACATGCTGCCCTGACTCATACCCAAGAACAAAGCTTAAAGCCAAATGCAAAGATCCAGCAACCATGTCAGTGAGCAAGCTGAAATTCTGAAAAAAGGAAAGATGGGAGAAAAGAAGGGAGAAGTTAGTGGATACATTAGCAAAGAGAGTTCCTGAGGATTCATTAAGCAATAAAGCTTCTCAGCCAAAGTTCTCTTTGCTCTTGCATTCCATTTGGATGAGTTTCATATAAACAATAACTAACATTTTAATGGTTCTTTAGGATCCTTTTATAAAGCATCTTAAAAATCCTTTAAGACAATATCTCATTTGGTCTCCCCCTCCCCCATCCTGTGATGGAAGTAATATAGGTAATATTATCCTCATTTCATAGAAGAGGAAACTGAGTCTTAGAGAAGCCAAGTAACTTGCCCAGGGTCACAAAATTTTTAGGTATCAGAGTCAGCATTAGAACTCAGGCTTCTCCTGACTCTAACTGAAGCCTTTCCACCATATGATACTAACAGAGAAGTTGGGGGGCGGAAGCCCCAGTAACAGTGATTCTGCCCAGTGACACATATTTTGAGCTAGTGACTTAACCATCCTCAAATTTAGCTTCCTCATCTGCAAAATGCAGATAATAACTCTGCCCTGATTACCCCTGAAGTACTGCTGAAAGAATTCGAATAAGACAATAGATAATCCTATGAAGAAAAGTAGAGAGCACTACACAGATGTGAGGGAAATTCTTATATGTTGCAATCATTGAGACATTCATTCATTGGACATTGCTTGTATGTCTGAGGGAAAATGATGCTAATTTTGTTTGACATTGGATGGTTTTTTTTTTTTTTACATCTCCTCATTACTTTCCTGCATACCACTCTTGTTTTCCCACAAACAACTGCTAAAATCAATGTGGATTTCCATTATTAGGCAGAGAGATCCTGGCATTTTAATTACTTTGTCATAACTTCAGCTGCCTTAGACTTACTGAAGATAGGAATTTAAAGGAACCCCAAAGATCACTTAATACAAGGCCTCATTTTATAAGTGAAAAACCAAGACTTAGAGCAAATGACTGGCCTTAGCTATCACAGCTAATTGGCAGCCACACATAGGCTAGAACTTAGCTTCTCTCTCTATTCTCTGAACCTCCTGCCCCCAATCTATTTTTTCACATCTGCTGATGACAGCCTTTTCCTGGACAGGGGAACATATTGAGATTGTTAAACCGATGACAGAAAACTTAGATGGGGTCAAAAACTCCTTTTCATTTTCAAAGTTTTTCCTTTCATCTTTAATATTGATATTATTGCACAAATTGTTCTTCTGGTACAGTTTACTCTTTATCAGTTTATATCTCATATAGGAGATTTTTCTCTTGAATGGAATTTCATAGAAGCATTGAAATTTACACCTGGAAAAGACCTTAGGCACTATCCTGTCCCATCCCTTATTGATAGAGTAGGAAAACACTAGGCTTAAGTGACTTGCTCCAGCCCACATAACTAGGAAATGGCAGAACTCAGGATCCTCTTGCTTTTGGAACTTATTTAAGTTCTTTGCTGAGGCACCTGTTCTATTTGCCTAGTTTCAGAAACATAGAACATGAGAGTTGGAAAAGATTCCAGAGACTCACTAAGCTAATTCAGAATGAAATGATAATCTTCTCTACATCAGACTCAACAAATGGTCTTCCAGTCTTTGCTTGAAGATCTTCAGTGAGGAAGACTAATGCATCCTGAGGCAACTCATCACCATTTTGGAGAGCACATCACTAGGAAGTTTTTCCTTACATCAAGACTAAATCTGCCCTTCTGTAGTTGTCTCCCAATTAATTTCTTCATCTAGAGCATCAACATTCCTTAAGAGCTTCAGGACAATTGTTTATTGGACAAATTTCCATTCTGCACATGTAGAGGCTGTCTTCCCCGAAAGAATGCTAGGTCCCTAAAGGCCTGGATTACTTAATTTTTTCGTCTCTATTTCTACTGTCCACCACATAGGAGACACTTAATGAGTGATGTTGGTTCATTGGTTGATTGACTGACATGTTTCCATTCTAATAGAAAGTAAGTTCCTTGAAGGCAAGGGTTGTTTAGACTTTTGTCCTTCTATCCCTTAGTACCTTAGTACACTACTTGTAGGTAAATTAATAAATACTTGTAGATTGAATGAAGAGAGATGAAATAATAGAGGGCTTTGTCCTACATATTCATAGGAATTAAAAGATGAGGAACAAAAATGATTGGAGGATTTGGGGAAAATGGTCTGGTGCTGTGGAAAGACTTCTAGGTTTGGAGTCAATGGAGCTTCAAATGTTAGTACTGCTACTTATTACTTACATGACTTTGCTGAGGTCACTTAACCTTTCTTGGGTCTCAATTACCTCACCTCAAAAGTGAGGGGGATTAGATCAAATGATCTCTCAGGATCCTCCTAGCTCTGTGATCCTTTGAGTCAAGGCTTCCCCTAAAGGAAGCAAAGGATTAAAACAGATGGGAAGGAATGGAAGACATTTGGGAGTGTGGAAAAATGTGAGGAGCAGAAGTTCTAAACCACAAACGCACAAATTTATTTTTAAAGTATTTTAATATTTAATAAAATAATTTTAATATTTAATGTCTCCCTATATATGTTTATATGTAAATGTATACATATGTAATATGTACACTTTCAATTTATTTTTTTATTAAAGTTCTTTTTTCTGTAACAAAACAATTTTCACTCCTTCCTACACCATAAGAGTAAAAAAGAAGAAAAAGAAAATTCCTTGTAAAAATTATGCACAGGAAAGTGAAATAAACCCAACACCTCTCTGGTAGCAGGTAGATAATATACTTCCTCATCAGCCATTTAGAATCATGAATGGTATTTGTGTTCATTATAATCACAGATTTCAAACGTTTTGAAAAAATAGCTATCAAATATTTTTGTCCTTGTAGTGCTGCTGTTAGTGCATAAATTATTGTTTCTGCTCATTTCATTCTTTTTCAGTTTATGAAAAATTTTAAAATTGATCACTCTGTAATACTAATGTTATTGTACAAATTCTTCTTTTGGTACAGCTAACTTCTCTCTTCATACTAATCTTTCCTCACCTTATTGCTATCATGAATACCCTCATTTCTTATAGCACAGTATTACTCCATCAATTTATATACTACAACTTTTTCAAGCTATTTTGCAACTGATGGGTACCCTTTAGTTTCTAGGCTTTTACTTGCCACCTCAAAAAAAGGATGATATAATAGTCTTATACACATAGCATGTATATACATCCTATACACCTATACACATAGGACCTTTTTCTCTTTCTTTAATCTCTGTTGAATATAGGCTTAGCAGCACAATAACTGCATAAAAGGGCCTATATTGTTAGTTTTTCATGTGTAGTTCCAAATTACTTTTCAGAATTGTGCTAATTCACAGGCCCACCAAACAGAGCATCACTGTGCCTGTTTTCCCATAGCCCCTCTATTTTCCATTTCCAAAAATTTTCCATTTTGTCATCTTTGCCAGTTTGCTTTAATCTGCATTTCTCTAATTGTTGTTGATTTGCAGCACATTTAAAATATGGCAATAGATATCCTGGGTTCTTCTTTTTTGAGAACTGCCTATTTATTTCCTCAGACTAATTACCAATTGGGAAATAACTCCTTTTCACATACATTTGAATCTTTTTCCTATATATTTTGGAAATGAGGCCTTTATCAGAGAAACTTGCTGCAAAGAGTTTTACCAGTTAACCATTTCCTCTTTAATCTTAGTTTTATTAGATTTTTTTAAGTGCAAATCATTTAAATTTTATGTAACCCCAATTACCCATTTTATCTTCTGTGATCCTCTTTGCACTTATTTGATCATTAACTTTTCTTTTATCCACAGATATAGCAGGTCATTTTCACCATTTTTCTAATTTGTTTTTGATGTGACCTTTTATATCTAGTTCAACTATTCTGAGTTTACTTTGGTATGAGGTATGAGATGTTGCTATGAATTTAATTTCTTTCATACCAAGGTCCAGTTTCCCCAGTATTCATTTTTTTTCTTTCTTTCTTTCTTTCTT
>NW_027185612.1:5945155-5990584 GCF_028583685.1 Petaurus breviceps papuanus | reverse complement strand
CTTTCTTTCTTTCTTTCTTTCTTTCTTTCTTTCTTTCTTTCCTTTTTTTTTGGAGGGATGAGGGCAGGGCAATTGGGGTTAAGTGACTTGCCCAAAGTCACATGGCTAATAAGTGTTAAGTGTCTGAGGCTGGATTTGAACCTAGGTCCTCCTGACTCCAGGGCCAGTGCTCTATTCACTGTGCCATCTAGCCGCCCCAAATAGTTTTGTTTTTTAAACAGAAACCTACTAGATTCATTCATCTGTGTACATACACATATGCATGCATATGTACATGCATGCACCCATATTACACACATGTATGTATACACACACACATATATATATATATTACCTGATCTGTTCTACTGATGATCTCTCAATTTTTTAAGTAGTACCAAATTGTTATAAGAAATCCATAGACTTTACCAGACCACTAAAGGAGTTCAGCACACAGAAAAGATTAAGAACATAAGTATTAGGGGGAAGGTACTAGGATCAGTATAAGTGGAGCTTAGGGTATATCTTGTAGAGTTAGGATATAGAAAGTGACAGAGATACATAGGTTTTGACCAGAATATGGAGGGTCTTGAAAGCCAGGCTCTCTAATCTTGCAACAAGTAAGCTCAAGATAAGAATCTTTGCATGAGAATTTGGGGAGTACAGTACTGTTGCATACTAACAGAATGTCAAGTAAGAGAGCTTAGGCACTCTATTGAAGTTTAATTGGTTCCCAGATCAAAGTTCCTCTCTCCATCTTCCATTCTCTAGCTTGTTACCCTGTTTAGCTTATTCAGCTCACTAAAGAACAACCAGCCTTGATTGGATTTGGGGAATGGACTTTGGTCTCAAGTCTCTAGTACTCTTCTCCTCATGGAGGGGACCTCTAGGGTTATAGAGAAGGCAAAACTCCCACCCATACCACACATTAATACACTCTCCATACAAGACTAACATTAACTCCTAACTTCCAGTGGTATAGCTATTGGCTATAGCAGAAGAGTTTAGACAAAACACAGAATGCAAATTAATTTGAGTCCAAGTCCTGAAAAAATTAGACTAGGTTGAGAATAAATCAGACAATGGTCAAATAATTGTCCCCTCCTTTCTCTGACCCACTGTATTAGCAGAGTAATTTTAAATGAATTAAATTTCTCCCTGCTGGAAGACAGTGATCTGAGCTTCAATGCTATTAATAATAATGCATAGCTCTCTTGCTGCACATTGAACAGACTTCACAGGCAGCAGAAATGACTCTCTAGCACCACTCTTTCCAATGAAGAATTTCTAATTAAATTACAAATGATGCATATATTTCCTTTGGTCAGTCTCTACTACTTTTCATCTAACATGGTTGCAATTTCCTAAGAGAGAACATTCAAGAAAGAGTTTAGATCTGTCATCAAAACACCAAAACTCATTAGAGTTCACCAGTAACTTCTTCTCATGATTCAATTCAAGAATAACAACTCAACAAATATCTATTATATATCTACAATGTTGAGAGCATCCTGCTAGATGTTGACAGAGATGCATAGGTTCAGGAAAGGAAGAACAATATAGTGAAAAATGAAATGGACTTAGAATTAGGAGAGAACTGGGTTCAAATACCCCCTTTGACATTTGGTTGTTGTAGGACTATGAGTAAGTCATTTAGTCTCTCTTTGGTACTTTGGTGAATACCATATATGCATGTCTAGGTCATTTCCCCAAGGTGTCTTATGTAATAGGAACCTCTCTATATGCGCATGTGTATGTAAGGAAGAAGAATGAGGAGGAATAGGAGGAGGAGAGAGAAGAGAAGAGGGAGGAGATGCGGGGGGGGGGGGGGGGAGGGAAGGGAAGTTGGGGAAAGGGAAGTAGATGGAATAATGCAAAAAATAACACACCCCTGGGTACTTTTCCTCATTACACAAAATGGTAATGGTCCGAGGAACATCACCCCTAATCAAATATTTATAACTGATCTTGTCTTATCATCCAGAATTGGTTTCCAAGGTGAAATTTGCCTCTGACATCTTTCAAATGAAGCAAGTTTCTCAATACTTCAATCCAGAGTTATAACAAGTCTCAGAGTGGCCAACTTAAATTTGACAAGTCATTTGATTAAAGGACACTTGTCTTTCCTGTCTGTCTCTTGTTATTATCACTGCCTTAAAGAAGTGAACTAAAGGCAAGTCCCATTAATCCTCTTAAGACAACAGTTTGAACACTATGAATACTCTTCTCTCTGTAGTAATATGGTTATCCTGGATTTACCTTCTTGAAGCCAAGATCTTTGTCGACACACACCCGACTATAAAACAAGAGGAAATTACGATAAATTTTCATACTACTCCACCTTTTTTTTTTAAAAGCTCAATGTTTTTGGCTAGAAAGATAGTGTAAGGGTGGAGTAATTCATGTCTATGTTTTGAGAAACAGATTTTATATTAAATGTGAATTTAAGAAAGAGTGAGTAGAAATTCAATAAGTAGGGAAGGTAGAGTTGAATAGAGGGATTCCAGGCCTAGTGAATTGGGTGAGCAGGAGAGCAAAGGGTATTTACAGAGGTTAATTAATAGTTGACTTTGGCTCATAGGTAGAGGCGCTTCCTCTCTACCTCTAATCCTCTCAGTTCCCCTTTATGTGTTATTGTTGTTGTGTTTTCCTGACTAGAAGAAGGCAAGCTCCTCAAGAGCAGGCACTGTCTTTCTCTTTTGCTTGTCTTTGTGTCTCCAAGGCTTGCTTAGTACCTGGCACGCAGTAAGGACTTAATAAATGTGTGTTTGTTGCCTACCTGGATATAGGCTGTTAGTTAAGTTTGGAACCAGAGTTGGAGTTAACGTTGGAGGTATTGTCTGCCTAAAGGTGATCAGTGGAACTGTACAAAACTGTACAAATGAATGAGATAACCAAGGGTGAGAATTCAGACAGAAGGAAGAGAGCTGTGGAGAGAATCTTGGGAAACATTAACGTTAGCAGATTAGAAGATGAAAGCAAGCTCTAGGAGACAGGGAGAAGTAGGGAGGTAGAAGGATAGGGAAGAGCATGGCATCTCAGAAGTCATGGGAAGAGTGCAATGAGAGGAGGGTTTGCTCAACAGCATCAAATGCTGTGGAGTGGTCAAGGACAATAAAGTTTCAAAGACCCCTAAATTTGGTGATTAGAAAATCATTAGTGACCTTTGAAAGAGCAGTTTTAGTAAAGCAATAAGAGTCTGGAAGTGATTTCAAAAGGTTAAGGAAAGAGTTCATCACAAAGAAGAGACATCCCAATGTTTTCATGTTTGGTAGTAAAAAGAAGATAGGTGGGCTGGTAATTGGGAAACTCTAGTTTTAGTACCAACTGCCACTAACTAGCCAAGTGACATTGGCTAAATCTCTTCAGCTTCTTTGTTCACAGTTTTCTCACCAGTAAAACTGGGATCCCATTTCAATGCCTCATTGTGATTTAGAGATGGGGCTATATTTTTTTAAGTGTACATTGGAAGAATGTTAGAAACCATTGACTATGGTTCTGGAGACTGATTCTTTTTGCTTTTCAAACATCAGCCTAGCTAAGCAAAGATCACCACCAGTTGACTGGATTCTTTGGCCATTATGACCCAAAGGAAATTGAAAGACTAGTCTAGATGACTAGACTCTAATTAAGGTCCCTTTTAGCTTTTGGGCTGGCTATCACTAGTTGTAAAGAGAGGATATAACCTAAATAATTAAATAAGAACAAGAAAAACCAACATAGCATTATGATAATGATAGCTATCATTTCTATAGCACCTTAAGGTTTACTAAGCATCTCATTTGAGATAACCCTACAAGTTAGGTGCTATTTATTATTATCCCATTTGACAGATGAAGAAACTGAGGCATAGAGAGTTTATGAGACTTTCTCACAGCTAGTAAGATTTGAACTCAGTTCTTCCTGACTCAAGTCACTATCCACCAAGCCATCCAGAACTGCCTTAGTTAAAAGTGTGTGTGAGTATACACATACATATACACACACATAACAAATACATACACACACTTGCTGAAAAAAATTTAATACAGCATGTTCCAGTCAACCTCCATCCTCATTTTTCACATTTAAACTCCCTTCTCTCTTCAGATAGCACCCAAGTTGTTCTTGGTCAACATCTATACCTGGTACCAGTCTGGGCAATTGTTTGGAGTAGTGTCTTTTTTTCTAATTCTCTTTTGTTCCTCTCCCACCCACCCCACTTAAAGTGGAAGTTCTTAACTTAGGGTCCTTAAACTGGGGGAAAAACATACATTTCACATTTCACTATAATTGGTTTCTTTTATAATCCTACCTATTTTGTGCATTTTAAAACACTATTCAGGGAAGGGCTTCACAGATGTCCCCAAACTCCCAAAAGAATTCATGATATCAGAAAAGGTCAGGTCCTTGTCTAGAGTCACACACAATCATCAGCCCCCTTTTTCTTTCCTATTTTTCAGTACTTAGAACTCAATTAGTTCTACCCCAGACAATCTTGCTGACACAGATACACATATGATATCGTTAACCTATTCCTCTTAAAACCTTTTGGTGCTGTAGAAAATATATTGGAAATGGAATCAGAAGGTTTCAGTTTGATGCCTGACTCTCTGTTTGTGACCTTGTGGGTCTCATTTTCCCCACCTGAAAAGTGAGGAGGTTGGACTATGTGACCTCCAATGTCTCTTTTAACTCTGTCATCTAAGGCCAGGATCTTCTCTCTTCTAACTCCAGCCCAGTTAGCTGATGGCAAATCTTCCTCCCTTCTCTTTTTTCTCCTTCCTTTTTTATTGCAAAAGTTCTATTTGCCAAGAAGAGTTAGCAACTTATCTCTATCAAAGAAAAAAAAAAGCTTTAACTTCTGAAGGAAAATTTACAGTAATAAGAACCTAGTTCCATCAATTTCTAATGACCTTGAATAGGCAAAGAAAAAAAAACTTCAGAATTTCCATGAGACCAGCAGATTCACCTCTACCCAGACAAAACTTCCATTTGTCTCCCACAATATTTTAAACCTATCTCCTGGCATTTTATACTCTATATTACCTTAATTATTTGTGCATTAGATACTTTATTAGACTGTAAGTTTCATGAAGGCAGAAACCGTGTCTATTTATCTCTGTCTTCCCTCCCAGTACCCAGCACAGTCTTGAACATACTAGGCACTTAACAAATGACTCAAATAAATAAATCTCCATCTGCATACTAATTCTCCTCTAATTACACCTGCTTTTCCCAAAGCACCAATGTTCAAGATAAATTAAAAACTATTTAGTATTCAAATTTTATTTTCAGTTTTTAATTATTAAAATTGCAGTAATAGTATTTTCTCCTTGTTTTCACTGCAAATATAAAGCATGCCAGTTGCAATATAAGGTTAAATGAGGTTTTGTGGATTAGAGTGGGAGCCTAACCACCATTTAGAACATGGCTCCTATGGGAAAATGCATTTCAAGTCCCAAACAACCGATTTATAAAAATAAAAAGTTTCAGAACACAATTTATTTGTAATTTGAGGACTGACTCTCTGAATATACTATAGCACAGCCTGTTTGCTTTTAGTGAGCATTCAATTTAATTCAGCAAGCATTTATTCAGTACTTACTGTGTGCAGAGTATTGTATTAGCTAGCTAGGTTCTCAAGGAATTTATAATCTAGTGGGAAATGTGATACATGTAAGAGTAACTACAATGACAAACAATATATGAAAAGTAGATAAGAAAAATGGCAAACAATATGTTGTATAAGATCTCATATTAGTAGCATTTTGATTTATATCAATATGTTATTCAATCAATAAACATTTTTTCCAGTGCCTACTATGTGATAGGCACTGTGTTAACTGCTAGGGAAACAAATTCAAATAAAAAGAAAGACATTCCCTCCTCTCTGGGAGTCTATAATTTAATGGGAGAAAGATAACACACAAAAGAAGGCTGAAAAGGAATAGGGGGAGCAGGTACTCAGTAGGCAGACATGATGGAAAAATCCAGAGAAGTCCAAAAGCAGTTCAGCTGGTGGAACATGGGGAGAAGATCGGGCTGGGCCTTCTAAAATAAAGGTTTTGGAACTCATGGTCCTGCCCTCCAGTCAGAGGGTCCAGTCAGAGGGGGAGAAGGGACTAATGAGATGTGAGGACTAAGGCTGCTTCAATCATATGCAATAATGAGATTTCCCAATGATTTATCCATAGGTTTGGCTATGTCACCTTGGGCATGTCACTGTACCTGTTTGAGCTCCAAGTTCCCTACCAGTAAAGGAAGGAGGAGGACTAGATGACCTCTAAAGTCCCTTCTGGCTAAAATTTATCATCCTGTGATGGAATAAAGAGGATACGACTATGTTGACAAAAAAGGTGGATATAAGGCCAAGAATCTCCTTCCACATTGTTGTGTCTCATATTTCTAGAAACCCTAGAGATCCAGAACAATTTAAAGGTGACTAAACTTACTTTCCAGATCAGAGGACAGAACTAGGAGTAATAGAAAAAAGTTTTAGAGAGGTAGATGAGCGCCATATAAGGAAAATTCTATTAACAAGTAGATTGGATTGTATTAACTTAAAGGTACTAATATATAGGTGGTCTTCCAGAAGAGATCTGGTGGTCATTTGCTAGGGACATTATAGGGAAAATATGTGAGCTGTTAGATAACATCTAACTGCTGAAGATTCCACATCTGGGATTTTATGGTTCTATAACAGCAAAAGGGGGTTTTCTAGAAATCTTGAGATTCAACTTACAATTGAGAAGACTTCAGAAAAGTAAATAGGTTCTTATTTCTTTGAGACAGGGATTCTTAAACTGTGGTCCATGAATTTGGATAGGAAAAAAATATGTCTTTATTTCCCATTATAATTAGTTTCCTTTGTAATCATATGAACTTTTTATATCTAAAAATATTATTCTAAGAAGAAGCCCATATGTTCAACAGATTGCCAAAGAAGTCCATGATGAAGAAAAGTTGAGAACTTTTACTCAAAGAGATCCATCTATATAAAATGGGCAACTTCAGCCAAAATCTACATTGTTGATGACAGATCCTACCATTGGTCTCTGTGGCTTTTGGTTACAACTTAATAAGAGGACTGAAAGAAGTGAAGAGTAATAAATGGAGTACTTCATGAAATCAAAGTCATTACTAAATGATCAGGACTGTTTAGAAGTTGTATCTGCCTGTAGATAGTAAACTCCTTGATAGTGGACTTTTTCGTTTGTGTACTTCCGTCCCCAGCATCTTACCAAATGTTATCCAAGTGAATTGGATTAAATATTGAATTCATTGAAAATTGAATAAATGTTTGTCTGGACTATGGGAATGTATATATATAATATATAATATAAATCATATCAATAATAACACATTTATATTTTTGTTGTTCTGTTGTTCAGTTATGTTCAACTCTTCATGACCCCACGGACCATAGCATGGCAGGCCCTTTCATCCCCCACTATCTCTCAAAGTCTGTACAAATTCATGCTCATTGTTTCCATGACACTATCTATCCACCTTATCCTCTGCTATCCTCTTTTCCTTTTGCCTTCAATCTTTCTCAGCATCTGGGTCTTTTTCAATAATACCTGTCTTCTCATTATGTGGCCATTGTATGTCAGTTTCAGTTTCAGTATTTGACCTTCCAGTACATATCTAGCCTGAACTGATTTCTTTTTATATAGCATTTACTACCAGTTTGGCAGCAAGCTAAGTGCTTTAAAATTAACATCTCATTTGAACCCCGCAATAATCCTGGAAGGTATGTGTTATAACTAGTCCGATTTTTCAGATGACGAAATGAAGGCAAACAAAGGTTAAATGACTTGTTCAGAGTCACAAAGCTAGCAAGTGCCTGAGGCCTAATTTGAACTCAACTCCTCCTAACTCTGAGCCCAGCACATCACCCACTGTACCACCTAGTGGCTCCATAATACCTAACACACTGTCTATAGCATAGGATTACAGTTTACTCCTATAAAGGGGATTAGAGTAAATTATGGACAAATGAGAAGAAATAAAGTCAATTTTCATACTGTCAAATTGCCACATAAATTAAATGTTTTCAACATATTTTTCTATGTATAATACTAAATATAAAACTATCACTGCATTGTCTTTTTTTTTTTTTTAATAAAACCCTTGTTCCTCTATAGGAAAGGACTGTCTAATTCAACTTTCTGATTTACACTTGGGGAAGGTTAAGTGTTTTCATCAAGGTCAACTTCTGGATTGGGGCCTAGGGAGGCCCAGGAGCTGGCTAGTAGAATTCTCTAACAGGTCGCTCTGAAGAGTCATTAATGGCCTACCTGAAGACAACCTGATGGATTATGATGGAAGTAGGTGACTGGAAGTCAGTGAACCAGGCTGCCCAAATGTAAAGGGCAGCAAGGGCCTCCATGGAAAAAGCGCTTGATTTGGAGGCAAAAGTCATGAATTGAAAACCCACCTCTACCAATAATTAACTAGGTAAGTTTGGGCAGGTTTTCTGGGCCTCATCTCTGGTTCATTCATCTCCATAATGATAGGGCAGGACAAGATGCTATGTGATGTCCCATCTATCACCCTACAAATCTATCGCCCTGTAGGCCATGGGAAGCACCAAAGTGAAGACAGAGATGGATATGTAAGAGGTAGAGAAAGGCAACTCCAAAGTGAGGAAACAGGGCAAAATCTTTATCAGTTGGATACAGAACACAAGTGTGTGCTAGAGGATGGATCTGCTTGAACAATATTCTTCTATCCTTTGATACTTTGAAGGTTTGCCATGGATCACTGCAGCCTTCATGGGACATGTTTTCTCAACTTTAAAGGGTCCCTTCTAAGCTGAGGATGATGAACTATCAGCTGGTTAGACAGCCACAGGATTTCCTAGGATCTTGTTCCTTGCCAATGACATAAGTTCAGGGTAGATGTATCAATGATTAGGCTTTAGGGAAATCTTTAGCAGAAGTAGCATGTCTCCTGGAATGAAAATGACAAATATGCTGGAGTCTTGTTCTTCTTCATGGAAGTGTACCCAGAGTGAGAAGCAGGGGTTTGGTCCCAAGCCAACCAAAGATCCTGCCTCTCCACCAGCTGCTTCCACTTAAAACAACTTGAAAATGTAATCCCTCAGCTTCTGTCCCCTTTCTGGGCTATCTACATTTCAAATTTTATTCAAGTTCTTGGAGGATTTCTGTAGATTGGTTAATATAACATGAGGTTTGGGGGAGTTTGGATTGAATTCACATACTTTCAATGTGATCTAAGAGACCTGAATTCTAACTTTGGCAATTTTCATTCATTTTCATTCTCCCTAATGTACCCACCCTCTTCTCTTTCCTAGGAATGTCAGTGCACAGGCTATAATAACCAACATCTTTTTTCTTGGTATCTCTTTTCTGTAATGATTCCCATAAAACTGACAGTTCCTTATTGCCCTTGACCTCAAGAACAGGACCTGGGCAGTTCAGTTTCCTTCTAGGGCAATTCTGATCCCCATTCCTCTCTCCTGCTACATGACCCCCTATGTGTGAGATGTTCCCCTGGGCTTCAGAGACAGTAACAGGGAAAGAAAATGACCTTTTTAAATGAGAAAAGTGACCCTCTGAAATTCTATTTATGCTCAAGCTAGGCATGCCATCTAAAAAAGGTTTAGTCCACAAAACAAAGATAATATGTCTATGGGTCAATGGGGCACACTTCTAAGATAGAGATAAAAATCAATATACATCCTTCTGGGTGGTGACATCACCAGTTCTCAGAATTCTGTCATCAAAACTTTGCTGAAATTTGGTGGATAATGCAGAAGATAAAGAAGAGAACCCAAATGGTTTTTGTAAAACTTGGTTGGTTTTATAGCATGAACAGTTAAAGAGATCAAAACATTATAAAATCTGTTCTATTCTGTAAAGCAGGCATATCTGCCTGGAAGGCACCTGAGGTGAAGAGCACCTATGGGAAGACAATGCTTTTAATTCTCTGTTCCAAAGACGTCTTCTGCCTTTTGTTGCAGTTTGAAGCAGAGCTCCGCTTACTTTTCCTTCTACAAGTTCCCTATATCCTTTGGGACTGGTGATCTGTCATTAAAGAATGAAATCATTCTCCTGCTTTCCCAATTGTTTCCCTTTGTTTTTTACCCACTTTCCTTCCAATCCAAATTCTGATAGCATTTTATAATCTTGTATAAGTCACTTTTAATAATCTTATTATGCACTGGATAGAAAAACTCTCTTCTGTGTGAAAAACTAAGCCAGATATTTTCCGGTATTCAGAACTGCCCATGTTTGGAACCAGGGTCCCCAGTCACCCCCCACCCTCTATCCTGACAACTATTATGTTTCTGAGGTGTAATTAACCTCTCTTCAACTTGCTTTCCTTGCCAACTGACTCCAGATATTTTTCCAGATGGAGATTTAAGTGGGACATCTCTTGCTGCAGTTCCTTATCTGACAGGCAGGTGATATAAAGAGGATTAAGACCAAATAAGATGAAGGCTAATTTGTCTGCCTTCTTCTTCTGCACCTAGAGCTCAGGGCAGGCCTTTGGAAAGCCAGTCTATGCCCTCGGTGCTTGGGTTTGGCAGCTGAATGTGCAGCATGCTTTGGGATGTTTATGTTTGTCATCAGGAACCCAAATATCTCCATCAGGCAGCTAGATGGCACAGTGGATACCAGTGCCAGGCCTAGACTCAAGGAGACTCATCTTCCTGATCTCAAATCTGGACTCAGACACTTCCTAGTTGTGTGTCCTTGTGCAAGTCGCTGTTTGCCTCAGCTTCTTCATCTGTAAAATGGACCAGAGAAGGAAATGTCAAATCACTCCAGTATCTTTACCAAGAATACCTCAAATGGGGTCGACAAAGGATTGGACACACACAAAAAAACAGCTGGAAAAACAGCTGAACAACAACAAAAATGTTCATCATTGCAATGGTTCTCTTGTGGGGATAAAAATCAAGGAATAGCAAGTTGAGCCTTCCTACAGAAATTCAGATGTTCTAATTGATGGAAGAGAAATTGAGGAAATTTCTCTATCAAGTAAGAAGCCCCAGTTAAGACAATCCCTTCCTGTTAGAACATGTTCCTTTCACTTTTTAGAATTCCTTGTTTCTCTCAATATTCAGCTCAGTTTTCTACATGATGTTTTTTCCCTTGTCTTTCCCTAGTCTGCAAGTGATCTACCTAAGGAAAAAAATACCTTGGATTTATTTTACTTTTATTAGAATTTCATTTTATTATTTATTAATTTGCTTATTATTTAGTATTAGAGTCAGGGACACCTGAGTTCAGATCCTACTTCTGACATTTAATGGATATGTGGCCATGGGAAGTTACCAAGAGGATGTCATTTATTGGGATTATGTTTTTAAAAAGCACCAATAAAGATGTTTTTAAAAAGATCTGTGCTTAAAAAGCAATTAGAGAACAAAGCAGTATGGAAATTGCTTTTTCACTGACTACTAACTAGCCATCTGCATTGCTCTACAAAAACTACCTATAGCTTTGCCAAAATTCTTGCACCCATCTGATGCCCCTCTGGGATTTTAACCTTGTTCATTGTCTGCATTTGGCAAGGTCTGCCTCTGGACCAGCTGCTTCATCTCCTCAGGTTGGAAAATGGCTGAATAAAAAAAAAAAAATCACAAACCCTACAGTCTAAAGCACAACAATGCTTCCAAATTGTCTCTTAGCAAGCACATTTGTTAATTACGCTTAGACCCAATTCTTATCTACTAATAGCTATGGAAATTATCACCCTTCTCATTTATTTAAGTCACTTAGCTAGTTCTTTGTGGACTGGCTTAAGAATGAGGTCAGTATGAATTTATCTTGTGGCCAATTTTTATACCTTTCCCAGCAGCATAGTTGCTTTTAATTCTAAGCCACAACTAAGTTGAATGCATTGATTGGGAGATGGCTAATTAACTGAATAATCTTTAGTTAGGTCCTTTGAAATCACTTCCATTCTCTGCTTAGTTCCTTTTGACTTAATTTGTTTAAAATGCATTTTAAAATGACTTCCCTATAGCAAACAATATTTTAAGTCCATTTGCTTCATGGAACAATTGGTGAGTTAAATACAAATCTTGATTACTCTTCTAGCATCTTCGTCACCTGCCTCTTCAATCACTTTGCACCCTTACCAGTCTGATTCTGTGGCTATTCTCAAGAAGGGACCCTTTCATTAATCACTAATACTTCACAGAGGGAATATTTTGAACTGCTCTCTGAAACTGGCCTGCTGAAAGTATGTGTCCTCCTAAAGTAATACCACTGACCAAAAATACACCTAGACAAAATCATTAATTACATGCAGATTTCAACGGTCTCCTTATATGCCAGTAACCACCGTTGCCAATCTGAACTTCAAAATGAATCTTTTTTTTTCTAGCTTTCTTTGAAGTGATACCCAAGGTCCTGATTATATAGGACATAATTCCGAGAAGTAGTAGCAATGAAATCCTAGAATTCTAGAATGTTAGTGCCAGAAGGGATCATCTAGACCTTTTTTTTGATTTATGGACCTCTTTGTCAGGTGAAATCATCCTTGGTCCTAATCCTCCTCAGAAAAGAAAAATATATTGTTAAATGCATAAGGTAAAATAGATAGCATTGGCAAAGAATATATATATATATATTTAGATATTTTATTAAATATTTTAAATTATTGTACCAAAATATTTTTCAAAAAAAGTTCATAAACCCCAGATTAACAAACTCTGCTCTATTTAAATACGGAGGCCGAGAGAAGGAAAATGACTTGTCCAAGGTCAGATGTTGTAAGGTTAAAGAGAGGATATCTGGGGATAGAAATATGAAAACAAGGCATTATGAGTACTGTTCATCTATTCCAACCATGTTTCTTATGGAAGCTTAAAGTGAGTAAGGGAGATTCATGAGCCCTGTATGCAGATTCTCAGTGTTATAAAGTAGATATAGAGTTGGAATTGGAGTTAGGACATTATTTCCATATGTGAAACTCCTTCTGACACTGGTTGTTTAACATTGTGTCACCTCTCTGAGCCTCATTTTCCTTACCTGTAAAATGGGTATAACAATATCTGTGAAATATCTATCAGGATTGCAGTAAGGATTAAGGGAGATAGAAATTTGAAAAACGTAAATTGCCACAACAAGACAAGACTTTGGCTAGGGATGGGAACCGTGACTTTACTGGTGCGTGGAATTCAGGATTGAAGAAGCTCACTTTGCCAAAGCAGTTTGGTGTCTTTTCTGTAATTTGTAGTCTCAGGGAGTTGCCTGGAGCATTGAAAGGTTAAGCAACTTGGCCAAAATCCTACAGTCAGTGAGTGTCAGAGGCAGGCCTGGAATCCAGGTCTCTTGGACTTCACGAACGGATTTATAAACTAAGTAAAAGTTTACATTCATTGTTTAGAGGGAATAATGTGAACCAAACCAGAGACTGGGGAAAGTAAGATGAAGTAATGGGAAGAGTTCTTATGTAATCTTCAAAAAAGTCATTGGATCTCCCACAAATAATGAACTGATGTCAAACAAAAGTTTTGCTCTTAACGAGAACCTAAGTGGAATCCCCAATGAATTAAAATTTTCTTTGCATTTCATTTAAAGAGAAAGAGTGATAAGAAAACAAAAAGATAGTTTTGAGGTAGCTTGGTATAATGGGAGTCAGGAAGATCTCAATTCAAATCTTGCCCTAGGATAATTACCAGTAGACTGATCCTGACCAAGTCACTTAACTTCTTGGTACCTCACTCTCCTCCAAGGTAAAACGAGGGAGATGGAACTCGATGACCTCTAAATGCCCTTCCATTATGAATTTATGATCCTAATTAAAAAACAAAGCCTGGGTCCAATATACACTCAACTCAGCCCTTTGCACCTTCAATATAAGTATCTCCAAAACTGGATAACAAGAATTCATAAGGCCTCATGAATGAGGCCTGAACCAAGCATTTAATTGTCTTCACTAGATTCTATCTACTAAGATAGGAAAAGTCAGTTCAGACATTTTAGAGCTGATTTTGAACAAAACATGGAGTGAGGTTAGACCTTAGCAGAAATTCAGTGAATTAGATCTTACAGTCCATCCACTGTTGTACTTTGCCATGTCTTTCTATATTATAATCAGAAGTATGCTTTTTTTTTATACAATGTGTGTTTATTAAATTATATGGATATAGTTCCTGCCTGGCCGAGTAACCAAATCAAGAGTGGGACATTTGAAAGGAGCTTTCGCAAGCCTGGTTCTTGGGGTAT
Organism: Petaurus breviceps papuanus; assembly: GCF_028583685.1. Lineage (NCBI taxonomy): Eukaryota > Metazoa > Chordata > Mammalia > Diprotodontia > Petauridae > Petaurus > Petaurus breviceps. The sequence goes on along the minus strand of NW_027185612.1, from coordinate 5,976,410 downwards.
TGAGAAGAATGCACAAAATTAGGGAAGCGGGCTGTTACAGAGCACAAAGATATCCATAGCATGAAGCTCTAGCCGGTGCTGGACGTGCCGGACATCTGGCCTGGGCAGTCCTATGGTACTGAACTTGCTTCTTATTTAAAAGAAGGGTGAAAAATACGAAGCAAAATTATTTGCTTTTACTGGATTTGTCCTTTTCATTCATGTCTCCCAAGCCTTTAGCTGTTTTCTCCCTTCACTAAGCTCTGAGGCAATATGGTTTATACCTTCCCATTGACTTGCCCTATGACAAATCATCTTGTAATCATTTGTATCATTTTCTTATTCACTCTGCTAGGTAGGAAATTCCTCAAAGGAAGGAACTGCTTTGCATATACAGTTCCTAATACAGCAAAATGGACATTAAAAAAACACATTTGTTTTAGAAGGACAAGGGACAAAGGAAAGACGGTGTATGTTCCTTCTCCATCCGAGGTAAACAATGAGTGAAACAGGTGTCATGTAGGAAGCTCCCAGCAATAGCAGGCAAGTGGAGAGAACACTGTGGCAAGGTGAGTTTGGGGCTCAGGCACAAGCCCATGCAACAATCAGTCAGTCAGTCAATTAGCATTTATAAAATACTATATGTCAGGCGCTGTGCCAAGTATTGGAGATATGTGAAAGGTGAAGCACAATCAGAGGTAAACGGTTATAATTGTTCAGGTTACAGCTTCCTCCTGAGTTTCACACAGTACCTGGCACACAGTAGGCATTTAATAAATACTTGCCCCTTCCTTTCCCGGTGGCAACCCCAGGCTGCCAGAAAAGGCCCTCATGTATTCTGTAGGAATGCATGTCTGTATCTCCAAGGCACCCTGCCTAATTCTGTGTACACACAATATCTAAACAACAACAAGCCCGCCGAGATGATTGGTCTGATTGACTGCTCAGCATTGTGAAGACTAAACAATCAGTTAATTAAATTGCTCTCCTTGTCACCCTGCGGCAGCTTCCCTTTGGGGGCAGGAGGCAGCCACAGGGAAGGGGAAGGGAGAGGAGGATGGGTCATAGCCAGCCCCATTATTTTACCTGTCCTGTTGATCAGTACTGATCTCTGAAACCAACCAGCTTCTCTGCATGCAGCTATCAAAAAAGATGATCAAAATGATTGTAATGACCAAGAATTGGCCTGAGGTGCTGCCCCATAAATCTGATCTAAGGATTATATTAGGATTTACTCAGGTCTTTGATCTTTCTGACTCAGAAACTCATATTTCTTATGGTTTTTCACAATAACCTCTTCACCCTGGGAAACATCACTAATACAGTAAGAGACCATTTGCTTATCCTTCATTCTCTCCATCCCCACCTGAGCCCAGGGGTCCCCCATGCATAGGATGTTCTCCCTCCTCAGTTCCACCTTGCAGAATTTGTATCTTCTTTCCAAGCACAGTTGGTATATCCTTTCTTTAAGAAATCCTGCCTGATTCTCTTCCATTATTAACTTTTTTGCCCAAAGCCCACTGAAAATTAACTGTATATAGTTTGTGTATGCAAATCTGTGTCTATGCTGTTTTCTTCCAATAGAAGGCAAGATCCTTAGAGATAAGGACTGTTTTTGTTTTTCTGTATATTCTCAGTGTCTATCAGAGTGCCAGGCACAGGGCAGCACTTAATGTTTCCTGAAGTGGAACATGCCTGCAGTCCCTGCCACTGGAGAGGATGAGGCTGGTGCACAAGTTGAGTTCATGAGTTCTGAGCTGTAGTAGCAGGGCCAAAGCTGATCCTATTGACTGTACCAGTCTGACTAAATATGGCTGACCTGGTCTAGACTGATTAAAGCTTCTGTGGAGATCAATACTGGCACCACATAGATGAGTGACCCACTTTCAGTCTGGGGGGAAAGAATGAAACCAGGTCATTAAAAAAGAGAATGAATGAATAAACAAAGAATAAATGAATAAGTAAATAAAGGTTTACTAAGCTCCTGACAAATATTACTTCATGTGATTCTTAAAACAGCCCTCAGAGGCAGGTGCTATTATTATCCCCATTTTACATATGAGGAAATTGAGTTTGAGAGAGATTAAGTGACTTGTCCTGGGTCACACAACTGGTAAACATCTAACTCTGGATTTGACCTCAGGTCTTCATGACTCCAGGTCCAGTAGTGTAAATAAATAAATCAATGCATTGAATCTTCCTATTTCAGGTAGGTAGGTGGTACAGTACAGAGGGCACCTGACCTGGAATCAGGAATATCTAGGCTCAAATCCAGACAGATACTTACTAGTTCAGGCCAAGTCTCAACCTCAGTTTCCTCCATTACAAAATGGGAATAATAAAAGCACCTATGTCTCAGGGTTGTTGTAAGGATCAAATGAAATATGTGTAAAATAGTTTGCAAACCTTAAAGCACTATATGAATTCTGGCTAGTATTAGGGTTAGAAATTACCTTAAATATCTTCTATTCTAACTCCCTTATTTTTCAGATGGGGAACTAGGGTCCAGGGAGACTAAATGACCTAAGCAGATTTGCCAATGCCCAAACTGGCCATCCTATTAAATTAAACTTCTTTAAGTTATTTAGGAAGAGGGGATTTAGTCTATTATTAAATAGATCAATGGAATTACCTTGTAAAGAAACTTCCTCATGCAAGTTAGTGTCATCTTTGCAACTTAGGGTGCTAGAGAGTTGCCTGGACTGCGCACTAATTGTTTAAGTGACCTGCCTAAGGCCACAGGAACAGTATGTGCCAAAGACAGGTCTTGATCCTGAGTCTTTCTGGCTCCAAGGCTAGCTGTCTATTTATTCTGACAGGCTGCCTCAATAAAGCACATTTATTGGAACCAAATGTGTCAAATGTCTTGGGTTGTATCTAGAAAACAAAATCTTGATAGGTCTGTATAAGATTTTAATGGACTTCTCTGAAAGAATGCATAAAACAATAAATTCTGTATTTTTTTTTCTGCCCATAAAAATACTCCATTCTCAAAGGAAGAACATAAATTAAAAAGGAAACAGATGGGAAAGCTAAAACCTGAAGTACTCTCAGGCTGATCTAGGGAAATTAACTAGGCCATTTTCCAATCCCAGAGATGTCCAGGGCTTAAATTGGCTAATCCCTAGCCTGGGCACTAGGCTCTGCCCTGGCTGTTGGCATTGGCAGTGCCTAGCACTGTTATTTTTCTTCTAGATACACAATAAGCAAAGAAGAGCAAAGAGCCCCTTTAAAGGAAGAAACTGCACTGATCACTCCCCTGCAGGAAGCAGCAGCCCTTTATTTAAATCACAAAGCATTATGCTGTCTGATTTGTTTTGGATTTGTGTGATAGGAGAGAAAAAATGGAGGTCATGGCTGCTTCTGGTCATTAGCAATCCCTGAATACTTTATGTAACCGAGGAGGTGTTAACCTGAGTGTTTTGGGCCCTTTTCCAATATAGATAATTACATTCTAGGCAGTTACCTCCCCCTGCTGTTTCACTTCCCTACAATCCTCTTCTTTATTTGTCTTTATTTTACTTCACCAGTGTGGGGAGGGCTACTGGTGCCCGAGAAATGGTTTTTGTATTCCTGCCGAGAATTGTATTATGCCCACTCTTCTATTTTTGTTCTCCCCCAACTCTACTTTCTCTCATTACTAAATTCTCACTCTTAGCCAGTCGTCATTCTCATTCTTTTCTACCTCTACTTCTTAGACTCCCTATATACTCATTCTCACTTCCTACATTGTAATCCACCTCCATGCTCATCCTCCTATGTTCTGATCGTTCCACACGCATGTTTCCATTTCACCAGACTCCTTCATGTTTCTTCTCTCACTCCTATGTTTTGGACCACGCCCACATCTACATCCTCCTATCTTTACATTCTAGCAGACTCCAGCATCCTATTCTACCCCTGAATTCTTATTCTCCCCAACACCTTTATTCCTATTATTCCCCACTGCTGCCTTCTGAACAACTCCAACCTTCTGTCTTTTCAACCAAACTTATATTCTTATTCTTCCCCATTCTTCCTTCCTAACCCACTCCAACATTCTCAGATCTTTTCATTCCTTCATTCTCACATGTCCCTAGTCTCATTTCTTCCCCTATTACTTTATGCCGCATTGCTACCTTTTCATTCTCTCCTGTTACTACATTCTAGTTCATGCTTGAATGTTTATTCTCATTCCTATGTTCCAGCCATCCTTGTTTCCCACAGTTCTGCATTGTGATTCTTCTCTGTTCCTACATTTTGAGTCATTCTCCTCCTCCCTACTCCTAGTTGATCTCACTCCTGAATTCTGATTCTCCCTAGCTCCTACAATCTTATGTTCTTGAATTCCTACATTTTAACCTACTTCAGCATTCTCATTTACCCTCTTTTAACTTTTTAATCCACTCCCAAATTTTTATACACCTCCATTCCTAATTCTAGTCTACTCCAGAATTGTCATTTTCTCCCATTCTTGCAAACTTATTCTCCATCTCTCACACTCATTTTGTATTCTAATTACACCCTCCCCACACACACCTCTAGCACTTTACTTTATCTTATCTGCTGAATACCTAACAAGGGATATGTAATAATTATGTAACTTTAATGAAGAGAAATTCTAATAAGTACCTGAAACTGTCATTAACATTGCTATTCATGGCATATTGATGTATAAGAAACTACATGCTAATGTAACTTCTTTTTTTACTTATGTTTAGAAACAGAACTGCTCTGATCTAGATCATAGAGCTGGGATTTGAGAGGTGCTAACAGGTATGATTGGTGCATCACAGTGAGGGGAACCTATGTAGCAAGGTGGGAATTCAGGGTGCAGTGAATCCGAAGGGGGTAGGGGAAGCCCCTGAATGAAAATGAGTGAGATAAGGGTTTCTTTGTGCATGTTTTGCTTGGGGATCTGTCATTGTCTCAGATCATCAATTCATAAAGATTTTCCCAAAAAAAATACTTTTGCAAATCTAGTTCAATATCTCTGTGTTCTAAACTACAGCATTCTCTGTAAGCAGAATGAAAAATGAAATGTTCATAATGATCTACAAGGAAATAGACTATGTAGAAAAGGTTAATGGTGCTTGTTTAGGCTATTGATCCTCAAGAAAATCACAGTGGAAGGTAGTGGAGAGAAGCCGGGAAATTGCCTGAGCTCTCCCCAGTTTCCCTCAAAAACAATGCTAAATCAAGCCTCTAAAAGGATTCTGGAGCAACAGAATCCACAAAAAGATGGAGTGAAACAATTTTGCAGTCCAAGATAACTTATAAGGACTTTAGGAAAGGTTTGTTTCACTTGGGTAAAAGGAAGTGCAGCTCAGAGCAGTCAGTGTCCAGGAAAGCCAGTGGGAGGCTCTTAGTCATAGAACAGATCAGTAACTAAGGCCCCTGTGGTCCAGGCTCTGCAGGTCGGTGGCAGTAGGCCAACTGTGAGATTTCCAGTCCTGGTGCAGCAGGCAAACTGCCAGACTGCAAACCCAGGGTACAACAGGTGTGACTTGCCTGGGCCACCCTTGCACAGTGGACAAGTTGCCAGTCCCAGAGGCCCCAGGACAGAAAATCAGGGATCAGGCCACTAACCCCCAGTGCAAGAAGCTTAGGACAGCATCCTCCCTAGGAGTAAAGCTAAACTTTTTAAAATGAGCACAAGACAAAAAAGAGCCCTGACCATAGAAAGCTACTATGGTGGAAAGACAAATACAAACAATAACAAAATTAAGAAGGTGAATTGAATTTTAGAAAAGTTAGATATGATAGATCTCTGGATAAAATTGAATGGGGATAGAAAGGAATATGCCTTTTTCTCAGTGGTACATGGCACCTACACAAAAATTGACTGTATTAAGGCATCAAAACCTCACAATCAAATGTAGAAAGGCAGAAATATCAAATGCACCCTTTTCAGATAATGATACAATAAAAATCACATTCAATAAAGGGCCAATTTTATTGGGCCTTTATCTATATTTATATAGATTTGCAAAGGGGAAATTTTATATATCTAAATGCTTGCATGATTAAAATAGAGAAGGAAGAGATCAACAAACTGGGAATGCAATTTAAAAAATAAACAAAAAAAGAACAAATTAAAAATCCCCAATTAAACATCAAATTAGAAATTCTGAAACTCATAGGAGAGATTAACAAATTTGAAAGTAAGAAAACTTTTGAACTAATAAATAAAAATAAGAGCTGGTTTTATGAAAAAATAACATAATAAACCTTTGGTTAATTTGATTTAAAAAAAGAAAGAATCCCCCCCCCCTCCACACACACACACACACACACACACACACATTACCAATATCAAAAATGAAAAGGATGAATTCATACCTGCAAGAGGAAATTCATGCAATAATTAGGAGCTATTTTGCCCAATTCTATGCCAATAAATTTGATAATCTAAGTGAAATAGATGAATATTTACAAAAATAAAAATTGACCAGATTAACAGAAGAGGTAATAAAACACTTAATCCCATTTTAGAATAAAACAATTGAATGAGCCATCAATGAGTTCCCTAATAAAAAATCACCAGGGCCAGATGGATTTACAAGTGAATTATACCAAACATTTAAAGAACAATTAATTGCAATTCTATATAAACTGTCTGGGAAAATAGGTGAAAGAGTCCTGCCAAATTCCTTTTATGACACAAATATGGTGCTGATACCTAAACCAGGAAGAGTCAAAACAGAGAAAGAAAATTATAGACCAATTTCCCTAATGAACATTTATGGAAAAAATTTAAATAAAACAGTAGCAAAGAGATTACAGCAACTTATCACAAGGATAATACACTATGATAGGATTTATACCAGCAATGCAGGGCTGGTTCAATATTAGGTAAACTATTAGCATAATTGACCATATCAATAACAAAACCAATAGAAATCATAAGATTGTCTTAATAGATGCTGAAAAAGCTTTTGATAAAATATAGTACTCATTCCTATGAAAAACACCAGGGAGCAGAGGAATAAGGGGACTTTTTCTTAAAATGATAAGCATTATCTATGTAAAAACCATCATCTAGCATTATCTGTAATGAGGATGAGCTAGATGCCTTCCCAATAAGATCAGGAGAGAAACAAGAATGTCCATTGTCACCAATATTATTTAATATTGTACTAGAAATGTTAACTGTAGCAAAGCAATAAGAAAAGAAAAAAATTGAGGAGACAAAACAATCACTCTTTGCAGATGGTACGATGGCATACTTAGAGAATCCTAGAGAACCAACTAAAAATCCTTCTTGAAATAATTAACAACTTTAGCAAATTTGCAGGATATAAAATAAACCCACATAAATCATAAGCATTTCTATATATTATCAATAAAGCACCGCAGCAAGAGACAGAAAGAGAAATTCCATTTAAAAGAATAATAAACAGTATAAAATATTTGGGAGTCTGCTTGCCAAGATAAACCCAGAAGCTATATGAACACAATTACAAAACACTTTTCACACAAAAATAAGTCAGATCTAAACAGTTTGAAAAAAAATATCAATTGCTCATGGATAGGGCTGAGGCAATATAATAAAATAACAATTCTATCTAAATTAATTTACTTATTCATTTCATAACAAGCTACCAAAAATTATATTATAGGGCTAGAAAGATTAATAACAAAATTCATCTGAAAAAACAACAGGTCAAGAATATAAATGGAAATAATGAAGGAAAAAAGCTAAGGAAGGTGGCCTAGCTGTACCAGATCTATAAGTTTAATATAAAGCAGCAATCATCAAAGTAATTTGGTACTGGCTAAGAAATACAGTGATGGATCAGTGGAACAGATTCAGTACACAAGACATAGTAATTAATGACTATGGCAATCTACTGTTTGATAAACCTAAATACTCCAGCTTCTGGGATAAGAACTCACTATTTGACAAAAACTGCTGGGAAAATTGGGAAATAGGGCAGAAACTACACATAGAGCAACATTGTATACTGTATACCAAGAAAAGGTCAAAATGGGTACATGATTTAGACATAAGGAGTGATACATAAGCACATTAGGAGAGCAAGGAATAGTTTGCCTGTCAGATTCACAGAGCATGGAATTTCTGAACAAACAAGAGATAGAGAACATTATGAAATGCAAAATGGGTAATTTTGATTACATTAAGTTAAAAAGTTTTTACACAAACCAAACCAACACAATCAAGATTAGAAGAAAAGCAGAAAGATGGGAAATAATTTTTAGAACACATATTTCTGGAAAAGGTCTTATTTCTCTTTTATCTTATTTTTCTTTTTGGAGGGCAATTTGGGTTAAGTGACTTGCCCAAGGCCACACAGCTAGTTTGTGTGTGTGTGTGTGTGTGTGTGTGTGTGTGTGTGTTAAATGTCTGAGGCCAGATTTGAACTCAGGTCCTCCTGACTCCAGGGCTGGTGCTCTATTCACTGCATCACATAGCCATCCCCAAATAATTTTTTTTTTTTGCTTTTTGGAGGGCAATTGGGGTTAACTGACTTGCCCAAAGTCACACGGCTAGTTTTTGTGTTAAGTGTCTGAGGGCAGATTTGAACTCAGGTCCTCCTGACTCCAAGGGCTAGTGCTCTACTCACTGTGCCACCTAGGCGCCCCTCATTTCTCAAATACATAGTGAACTGAGTTAAATTTATAAGAATACAAGTGATTTCCCAATTGATAAATGGTCAAAGGATATGAACAAGCAGTTTTCAGATACAGAAATTAAAGCTATCTAATCAAATGAAAAAATGCTTTAAACCACTATTGATTAGAGAAATGCAAATTAAAACAAACTCTGAGGTACTACCTCACAACCATTAGATTGGCTAATATGACAGAAAAGGAAAATGATAACTGTTGGAGAAGATGTTGGAAAATTGGGACACGAATGCATTGTTGGTCTAGTTATGAACTAATTCAGCCCTTCTGGAGAGCAATTTGGAAGTATGCCCAAAGGGCAATCAAACTGTGCCTACCTTTTAATACAGAAATACAAGTATATATCCCAAAGAGCTCATAAAAAGAGGTAAAGGATCTACACTTACAAAAATATTTATAGCAGCTCTTTTTGTGGTAGCAAAGAACTGGACATCAAGAGGATGCCCACCAATTGGGAAATGGCTAAACTAGTTGTGGAATATGAATGTTATAATACTACTGTAGTATAATAAATGATAAGCAGGTGGATTTTAGAAAATCCTGAAAAGACTTGCATGAATTGATGTGGAGTGAATTGAGCAGAACCAGAAGAACATTATACAGAGCAACAGAAACACTGTGATAATCAAGTATGACTGACTTAGCTCTTCTCAACAATACAATGATCTAAGAAAATTCCAAAAGGCTCATGATGGACAATGCTATCCATATCTGGAGAAAGAACTATGGAGTCTCGATGAGGATAAAAGCATATTATTGTCCCTTTTTTGTGGCTTTCCCCTTTTGTTCTGTTTCTTCTTTCACAACATGACTAATGAGGAAATATGCTTCCATGACTGAACATGTATAACCTACATCAGATTGTTTGCCATCTTGGGGAGGGGGGGAGAAAAATTTGGAACTCAAAATCTTATAAAAATGAATGTTGAAAACAAAAAAAAGAGAAAGATCAAGCTAGGAGACTGTTACCATGGAGCCCCCAAAGGCCTGAGATAGGACATGGGGGCTACGAATTCTCTGAGCATGATAAGGTGATGAGCCAGATAATGTATGTTCTTTTATCATATTCCTTACAAAACAGGAAATTCCAAAACAAATCATTTAAGCACCATTTTTACACGGGGTTCTCCTTGCAATGGGAGCTATCCAAGCAGAGATTGTATGATTGTCAGGAACTTAGCAAGAGGGATTCTTGGACCCAGCAAGAGGTTAGAACATAAGCTCTTTGCAAGCAGGGCTTATTCCATTCATCATATTTGTATCTCTTGTGTCCAACATACAGCAAGTGCTTACTACATGATTGTTGGATGATTAAGTGATTGAAGGACACTCCCTCTAATGTCTCTTTCAGCTTTAAGATCATTTGATTCTGCTTCTGTGTCTCCAAATAATATCTTTTTTTATAAGTATTTAACTCTAATGAAGATCAAGGGATTAATTTGAATACAAAATAGGCAGAGGCAGGCTGTGGGGAGATAAATTAGGACAGGGGAATTACTTATCTCTAGGAGCATTTTAATTTAGAAAAGATTTTGATAGAGCTGATTTCTACCTGGAATGGAAGTGCTGAGGTAAATAAAACTGGGTTGGGGGTAGGAGCTAGGGAGACAAGAGGCTTAAGGAACTGAATCCTGACAGTAGCTGCAAAAAAAGAAAAAGTGGTTCCTAAGCCCATCTCTGGGTCTTGTAGCACACAGAAGAGATTACTAGGAAATTATTTGAAGTTGTTGGATGAAGGGGGTGAGGGAGTCCTGGCATTTCTTGATTTGAGTAACCATTGTTCCCAAAGTTCTCATTTCATTGCCTTCAAAGACTCTTCCCCTGTGTGATCTTTGTGACTGGTTCCAAAAGCAAAGGACTGCCTTAACTAACATTCAGTCTAGGAACTGTTTTCTTGCTAAATGTATGGTGCAGTTGGAATGAATGATCCATACAAGTCTCTAAGGATCACACTCATCATTCTAACCAAAACTTATAGGAAATCTCCTGACATCAAGAATATTAATCAATTAACTAATATTCATTAAATTCTTATTATGTGCCAATTATTGTGCTTTTTGCTGGAGAGGGGAAAAAAAGACTTTGCCCTCAAGAAGTTTACATTCTAATGAGACACAATTATCTTTCTATGTCTCTGTCATTTATACTATCTCTGCCTGAGGGAGGCAGCACTGAGCCAGTGAACAGAGAATACTGGAGTCATAGACTCTCTCCAAATGCCTGCATTCTAATCATCACCCTGGCCAATATCGCAGGTCACTACTCTATTCTCACCCCCACCCTGCTCTCCACCCCGGTTCAAATTCTAGTTCCATTACTCTGTTACTTGGAGGTAATCACTTAACTTCCTTTGGCCTCAGTTTCCTCAACTGTAAAATAAGAGATTTGGTTAGCCAATCTCTGGGATTCCCTTCTAGCCCTAAAGTTCATATCCTATGGTCCAATATTTTCTTTCTGAGAATGCTGAAATTCCATCATTTCTTTAGGAAGATCAGAGGAAGGCTCCCTTTACTAAGTAACTCTCTAAATTTGGAATCTTTGAGTACTGAGTGTATTCATTCATTTAAGGGCTGATGAGAGCATTTTCTGAGTCTTCAGGAGTTGACAAGTGCTATGTGTTTGAAAACACATTGACAAAAGACTACTAGAATGATGCTCAGAACGGTGTAATGTGCCCCATCCTTCTCCCTTGTCTAGTCTGTTTCACTGATCTACTTCTTTATCTTTTAACCAGTACCAATTGTTTTGATGACTGTTGCTTTTTTAATATAGCTTGAGGTCTGTAAGTGCTATTCCCCTTTCATTCCCCTCCCTTTTTTCACTATTTCCCATGATATTCTAGATCTTTTTCTTCTACAAATGTGGTGTTATTATTTTATTGAGTTCTGTAAAGTATCCCTTTGATAGTTTGATTGATACAACATTAAAACTGTAAATTAACTTTAGTAGTATTGTCATTTTTTATTACATGCCCCCATCACTCTCAATCCCTGCAGTAAAATGAAGCCTTGACAACACAGATACAGCCATATCTACAGCACTGCTAGATTGGCACAGAAAATGAATACTTAAAAAAATAATAGCAATATACATTGATACAGTGGCATATTGTGGTTATGAAACTCTTAACATGCATTATCATATTTGATCTTCACAGATACTGATGGGCATAAATAACTACAATGCAAATTAGAAAAGGAGAACTTACTTCTGATTTAGGGGTTGAGAAAGTGAAGCAGATGCAGCTGAATTGGACCTTGAAGGATAGCAGAGATGTTGGGCCAATACACATATAGGTAGGGGACATGAACAAAAGCATGTAGGTGGTAAAAGGTGCAATGGGTTTAGGAAAAAGTGCAGAGTCCAGTTCAGCTAGGGTTTGTAGAAATGAAGGAGAGTATCATGAAATAAAGCTAGAAAAGTAGATTGGAGTCAGATTGTAGAAGGTCTTAAATATGTCAAGAAATGTAGGCTTCATCAGTAGGTAAAGGGGAGGCAGAAAGAAGTTTTGGGTTTTTTTTTTGAACAGTGGGTTGAAATGATCAGAACTGTTCATGAATCAGTCATTTTTTATTAATCATTTAATATATACCAGGCATTATGTTAAGTGGAAGCTATGCGAGGGGAAGCTAGGTAGTACAGTGGATAGAGCACTGGGCCTAGAGTTAGGAAGACTCATCTTCCTGAGTTCAAATCCAGTCTCAGAAACTTATGAACCACATGACCCTGGGCAAGTCATTTCATCCTGTTTGCCTCAGTTCCTCATCTGTAAAATAACCTGGAGAAGGAAATGACAAACCACGCTGATACTTTTGCCAAGACAACCCCAAATGGGGTCAGAAAGAGCTGGGGAGGACAGAAACAACCGACCAACAAAATATGCTAGGCATTATGCTAAGTGCTCAGGATTCATAAAGATGTAAAAACAAATAAAAAAAAATAACCCAGTCTTTGTTCTTAAGGAGTTCATAGCCTAATGGAGGATACAACATGTAATCAATTATATGCAAGCAGGACATAGAGAGGGTACATTAGGTCTATGTGGAGGGGAGTATGGTGTACGATAACAGTCCAAAGCAGCTAATACAATCTTCCGCTGAATTAAGAGACTCAAACTATTCAGGACTAGGGAGATGAGAGTCCTCACATACTGTGTCTTAATCAGTCTGCCTCTCAAGTACTGCATTCAGTTCTTCAAATATTGGGAGGGCTTTCATGTGGAAGAGGGATTAAAATAGTAATGTTTGGTACTAAAGGACTGAAAAAGAACAAGGGATGAGAGTTTCAGAAAGACAGATTTTGGTTCCATGTAGGGAAAAAACTTCCTAACAACTACACCTAGTTGGTTGGTCCATCAATCTGGATACCTTGGACAGACACTGTGGATGGATAATGAACTGGGCCCTGTACTGAGCAGCACGAAGGAAGAGGAGGGCAGGCTGGATTGCCCTTGGAAAATTGAAGAATTTCTTTTATGACCTCATGTTTTTCTTCGAAACAAAGTCACTGCATCCTTTTTAACACTGACAGACTACTAGTGATGGATGATGGCAAGTCAGGCAATATCACAGTCTCTGAAGAGCTGAAGTTGAGTATAACTCAACAGGCAATAGAGAGGAGCTGAGTGGGTGAGGTCAGTTCTGCAATATACTGTAAGCAAAAAACTGCCCAGATGAAGCAAAGTCAGAGATGTTTTGAGAGAAAAATATAATCGGAAATATATATATGTGTGTGTGTGTGTATGTATATATATATACATATATATATGTCAGTCATGTAGAGTCCTGTGCAAAGGTAACTGACAGATGTGCCCTTTTCTCTAGACAGGTGTTGGACAGGATAGACTGGGGGCAAGGATGGCTTGTGATTGGCATCTCTCAGGGGGCACCCAGAATGATGAGATCACAGATCCACTGAAGGCATGAGTAATGGCAATGAATAACAATAACAGTAATGGAGAGAGCACTGGCTTCATAGTCAAATCCTCTCTCCATCAATCAATGAACATTAGGAACTGCCTACTATGTGCTGGGCACTTAGAAGTTGTGTGAAGGTGAGAGAGTTACTTAGCTTTTCTGAGCCTCAGATTCCTTATCTGTAAAACGGGAGTGATAATATGTATAGTACCTACCTCAGAGGGCTGCCTTGAGGCCTAAATGAGCCAATGTATATAAGGTGACTCTTAAAACTGAAATCACTATACAACTATCTCTAATTAACTCACCGTTATCAAAGACTTGACTGTTGGCTACAGGTTTTCTCCACAATAATCTCATGAAATCAGCAGGTGTGGGGAACCTGTTACCTTGCGGCTACATGGGGCCCTCTAGGTCCTCAAGTGTGACTGGGTCTAGAGGGCCACAGGTGGCCTCGAGGTTGCAAGTTCCCCACCCCTGAGATGGGGGCACAAGTATTAGTTCGCATTTGGCAAATAACTAAACAGAAGCTCGGAGAGGGTTGTCTAACCTTATCCCATACTCCAGTGCTTAATTTATTTCACACTCCAGGCAAAAGGAATGAACAGGTCTGAGTGCCCCTTTCTCATCCTGCCCTCTCCATGTCTTTGATTATAGCACTCTCTCACACCGGGAATGTTCTTTAACCCACCTTCAACTGCAGTTTTCCTCCTGTTATCCTTCAAAGTCTAACTCAGATACCACCTCCTCCACAAAGCCTTCCCTGATCATATCAAGGGAAAGTGATCTCTCCTTCTACAAATTTCTCATAGTACTTTGCTTAGGCCTGCTGTCTGCATTTATCTCATTGTCTTGTAAATAAATCTTTACATATTACATCCCCACTGGACTGTAAGGACCCTTAGAGTAGGGCTTTGGTTCTGTCTGTCTTTGTTTGCTAGGGATCTAGCACAAGGCTTTGTATATAGCAGGCACTTAATACACATTGGTTAAACTAGCCAGCACGGTGAGGAACTGATCAAACAAAGCCTAGTTCTCATGACTCCCAGTCCTGGGCTTTTTCTGCTACATCCAGAGAAGACAGTGATGCCTATCAGTTGCAAGAAGAGCTCTCTTGCATGAGCCGCTACTTTGATGAGCATCTCCCTTCTTGCATCTGAATCAGGAGAGGTCAGGCCTTCATGTAATGAGCAGATCTGAAAGGTACTTCCAATAATTTATTCTCAAATATCTTGGTTACTGGCTCAGAGCTCAAGGATATTCAAATGAAGCTGGTTTCAAAGCAGAGACATTTCACAGAAACACAGACTGCAACTATAAAGGAATAAAAAGGGCAATAACTCACATTTATACAGCAGTTTAGAGGCAACATAGTTTAGTAGATACAGAGTTACCCTGAGAGTCCCAAGTCTGGGCTTCCAATCCTACCTCGGACCCAACAGGCTGTTTCACTCTAGACAAGACACTAAACTTCTCAGAAACCCTAGCAACTCTCTAAAATTAAAAGTTGCAGAACAATTGCTGATCTTCACTGTTAGGGGGAGTTTTATTACTAGGAGTTTCTTACACCTAAGAAATTTGATCTGGACTAAAATAATGAAGCTTTTTAAAGCTTACTTTAAAATTATTATAAGGTTTCCTCCCCAACAACCCCATGTAATGCTGAGGGCTTGTATTATTACCTCCATTTTACAGATGAGAGAAATGAGGCTCAAAAAGTTTGAGTCTCAGTCATTTGTCCATAGCTAATCAATTTCCTCTCTTCCTGTCCCCTTCCACTAAAAGCATAGTGATTATGCTGGCATCCATTAGGTCAGACAATCCACATCCTTGTAACTCAAAGTGTTCTTTTCCCTCAAGCCCTCCAACATGTAGGACATTTAGACCTAAGGAAAATGGAGTATTAGTCAATTGCTCAATCAATAAGTAAGTAGCTAAACCAATTACTCATAACAATCGTGCCACTCCCCTACTCCAAAACCTTCAGTGGCTCCCCATTACCTAAAGATAAAAACTCATTAGTCTTGCATTTATGGCCCTCCCCAATACAGTTCCAGTCTATTTTTACAGACATTTTATAATATTCCCTCTTAGTAACTTTAAATTATAAATGAAACTACTTACTATGCCCTAATCTTGTCCTGTACTTCCCTACCTCCAAGTCCCTCCTATATGGAACATAATTTTATCTCATCTCCTCTTGTTGAAATCCCTTCCCTCATGGTCATGCTCAGATGCCAGATAGGTGGCAGAGGAAAAAGAGTGTTAGATCTGGGGTCAGAGGGCCTGGGTTCAAGAACAGTCTCTTATAATTACCAATTCGATGCATACCCTCTGTAAATATTTGTTTTCTCCTCTGTCAAATAAAGCAATTTCCAAAATCTCTTCCAGTTTCAAATCAAACAACCTATTGTCCTATTATATTCCACAAAACCTCTTTACCCCTCCCCACCTTCACCATATTGTCTGTTCTTATCTGGGTAGATTCCATAACTTCAATATTAGATTGTAAATTCCTCAAGGCAGGGACTATGCCATTTTAAAAAAATTTGCACCCCCAGAGAATGTGGTGGAACTTTAAACATAGAAAGCATTCAGTAGGTTTTTCCTATTGCTACTGTTGTTGCCTGAGATTCCCTAAGGTATGTCTGGCAGAGAGAAAAAATGGAGCACAGGATTAGAATAGAGGGAACCACAAATGTTACAGAGTTGGATTGAGAACTTTACTATGTTTATATGTATGAGTACTGAAAGGTATATGGTAGCAGAGAAGACCGATGTTGATTACAGATACAGAGAACCAACAAAATTCGAACAGAAAAACAAAAAAAAATTAGTTTTGGCTGTGTAATAGTAGCTAATTACAGCCACTGGCAGGAACTGTTTTCCATTTATGTTTAATTACAATACTGCACAATCATGATTGTGGGCTATATTAACTTTGTTATAAGATTTATTTCTGTCCCAACAGTAAAAGTGAATGTGTGTGCTGAGTTTTCTTTGATTGATGCTGACATAGGATGCTTGTCTCCTTATATAAGATAGTCATCTGCTTATAATTTTTTAAAATTGGCATGAATATTGACTAGATGATCTTTAAGGGAACTTTTAACACCATGCTATGAATCTTATGTTACTGGCCAATGACAACTGTTCCAGAAGTGCAATTCACATTCAAAGTGGGAAATGGAGTCCACATGTGAGAATCTATCCTCTTGAATGAATCTCCCTCACACCTCTTCAATGATATATACTTATCTTTAACGATATATACATATGTTTAATGATACCTGGAATTCATAAATTGAAGGCTAAATGACAGATTATTCAATAGGTGTTACTTAAGTGCCTACTATTGTGCTTGACCCTAGGAAAAGGAATACATTTAGGAAACAGGGCGTGTAGGGAGCTTATATTCTACTACTGGAAAACACAAGTATACACAAATATTTATATATAAACATATATAGTGTGTGTACATGTGTTTATACATGCTATGCATGTATATGTGCATGTCTATACATAAATACATGCATACAAAATAAAAGGCAAATTGGCAGAGTAAATAAGAACACTGGGTTGGGCATCAGGAAGACCTGATGGAAAGTCACTTACCCTTTCTCTGCCTTAATTTTATCATCTGTATAAAGTGGATAATGGTGGCAGCTACTTCACAGCATTGTTGTTAGAATTCAATGGGATAATATATGTAAAGCTCTTTCTAAGCCTTAAAGTGTTAATTAAACATTAGTTATTACAATTATTTCAAAAGCATGAGAGACTGGAAGGATCAGAAAAGTTCCTCAAGGAAATGGTCCTTGAGCTGAGCTTTGAAAGAGGCAAGAGATTCTGATAGGTGGAAATGTACAGGTACCACATTTTAACATGGGCTACTGTATGCAAGGGAGCAGAGATGGGAAAAAGAATTCTGTGTGTGGGGAAAAGCAAGAAGGTGAGTGTGTTCATAAAAACCATATGTATCCTCACTTCCCTGGCCAATTGTTTGTAGAGGGAAAAGTCAAAGAGAATTCAAACCAGAGGATTTGTGCTGGGTTGCCATATTCAGCTATCATGGAACTGGTGTCCCAAAAACTTGACTTTGCCCCAACACGGGGTTGGTAAAACTTCACCCTAGTCCCTCCTACAGCTTACTCCAATTTATGAGATTCTATCCTATTGGCAGGTTGTTAAGAAGAGGTAAAGGTCTTAATCCACTAAGGCGCTAGGAGGTGAGACTGACCTAGTGGGGTGGCTGGCACATTGTTACTGCTGAGATTGATTTTTTATGCTTCATTGGGAGAAGGCTGAATATACAGGTGGAAGAGAATGAACCACTTTAGTTGGCACTAGGGAAGTATCCCCAAACAGGATGTTTACTATCAAAGGTACTGCTGATAATAACTGTCTCACTCAAATGCAGCCAGTGTCCTGCAATATTTAGAAAGGTTCTGGGTTTACAGTTTGGGTGCTTGGAACACTTCCCTCCTGTCATACCTCAATGTCTATCCTTTATACAGGCAAAATCCAAACCTGGTCAGTCAGTCAATAAGGATTTATTAAATACTTACTATATGTCAAACATTGGGAATACAAATATAGGCAAAAAAAGAAAGACAGTCCCTACCATCAAGGAACTTATATTCTGATGGAGGTGGGAGAAAGAATGCATATAGAAGGAAGGTGTAAAGTGGGATGGGAGTAGAAAGGTACCCTCTGAAAGGAGGGAGACATGGTAAAATCCAGAAAGGTAGCAAAGAATAAAGGCTATACCATCTCGGTCCCATTCCAAAATGGAAGGTCTGAGAGGAAATCAGCAATAGGAGAAGGAGACTGTGGGGGTCGTTCTGGGGAGGAGGGGTGGAGGCATAGGAGATAAGGGAAGCCACTGAGGCATGGTGGTAAAGGAGGGAGAATCAGAATCAGATCCAGGAAAGGAATGAGCCCCTCAGAAATTACATAACAAATGCGATAAAAGTGCAAGACTACTCTGCATCTTCTTTAGAAACATACCATTTTGTCCTTTTCTTGAAGACATGAAAGTGTTTTTGAAATACTTTGGAGCATTGTTCTTTTTTTTTCTCTAGTCTGTTAGAGCACTAGATTACAGGGACCAAGTATTGTTTTTTTTTAACCTTTCTTTACAACACCTACAAATATCTTCCTTATATTACTTGTGGTGTTTCTTGATTAGTTGGCTACAGCATCGAAATAGGATAAGACATGGTGAGTGCCAGGATTCAGCTAATATATGCAATCTGTGGCTCATTTGCTTTTAAAACATCAAAAACCTCATTTGATTCATCTGGAATATATTTAGCAAGCCAAGACGAACACTTGACCAGATCAATGATGAGCCAGCAGTAAAGCAAGCAAATCAATCAGCCGCCCAGGCAAAGTTTCCCTGATAATGAGGTTTTAAGGAGATTTGGGTTTACTGATTTCTATCTCCATAACAAATTGTGACCAGCATGGAAAGTCAAGACCTAGAGCTTAATGTGTAAATAACTGAGGACATTTCTACTACCTGTGCTGGAGATGGGAAGAAATAATTGAATGCATAACCCTAATCCACAAAGCTTCCTACTCTGCTTTGCTCTGTGTCCCTGGTCCTTCGTGGATATGAGATTTTATTTGTTGAAAAGTATAAGTATGCATGTGCGTGTGTATGTCCACATGTGACTCAATGTATTTTCATGCTTCTGGGTTAATATTTAACTTTTTAGAATAGCACACAATTTGTGGAATGGAATTCATTTCTACTCTAATCAAAATGCATATATTGAACAGCAAATCTGTTTATTCCTCTCTCTTGGAATGGTTGTGGGTTAAACATATAACTCAATGTCCAAAGAGACCATTTTCAAGGTATACTTTTTTCTTAACACTTTCTCTATTTCTGTAATGAATAAATGATCACATTTTCTCTTTAATAGATAACATTTGGGTCCTCCAGATGTAATTAGCTGGAGAAAGAGTTCTTTAGTATTCAAATTATTGATTCAATCAAACATTCTCTAAGTCAATATTCTCCAAATGGGATTTTCATAACTTTCCTGATGTACACCATAATTACAGAGGAAAGGAGATGGACTTCTCAGGGAGGAGATGATCTGCTTCCAAATGGACCAAGGTCCACCAATCATACTCAAAACTAACTTCAAGTGGTAGTGAGGACTTTAGACATGAAACTTTTGTTGATTCCTTGAAAATAGAATCATAGAATTTTTTTTCTGGGGTGTTGAGAAAGGAGTGAAGGACCTTAAAGATGATTAACAATCAATTCTTCATTTTATAGATGAAAAAAATGAAGTCTAGAACTTGCCCAAAGTAACACAGGTCATTAGTGGCAGACCTGGAATGAGAACCAAGGTCTGCTAACTTCAAGGTTCAAATTTTTCTTTCACCATATATTTCCTCCCTAATTTTTAGGCTAATTCTGTCTCTGACTGTACTTGACTAAAACAAAAACAAAACAAAACAAAAATTCCTTTAATCTCAACAAAAGTTCAAAGAGAACCCAAGAAAACAATGAACTAAAGTATTTCTCCCTGGACACTTGTGGCCCCAGTGGTCTCGTTAACAACCTTCTACTTTCTGCTCATTCTTTGGTCCCAAACAAGCAACTGGTTCCTTTTCATTCGAGGTCTCACAGTGTCATCTCATGGACGGGTTGATCAGGATCCAGGGATCCAGAGGCGACCAGTCTTGCTGCTTGGGTATTTTTGTTGGATTCAACTTCTTCCTTGGAAAACTGACATATAACATCCCAATGCTCTCTGCCAGCTTATCCCATGTGTATAACAGAAAGATCAATATAACCTAGAGTTCAGGATGAGCAGGGACTCCATAAATAAGGTAGAAGTAGACATCAGTCCCTCTCATGGTAGAGAATACACTGAAAGCACAGCATAAGTTCAATTATATATAGGAAAAAAAATGAAACCATGTAGGGGGTTATATTGGAAAGAGGCTACTTTGAGAGTTGGGAGACATGGCTCAAACCCCAGTTCTGACTCGAACTATTTGTGTGACTTTGAGCAAGTGTCACTACCTCTCTGTGCCCACTACAACTTCTTCATCTATAAGGGAGGAGGAAGGTAAGGGGAATGACTAGATAATATTCTAGGTCCTTTCCAGCTCTAAAGTTCTATGATTCCGTGACTGACTTAGGCTTGGGGGGAAGGGACCCCCTATTTATTAAGCACCTACTATGTACCAGGCACTATGGTAAGTGATTTATAAATATTATCTCATTTTTAATTGCAATGGTTGATTGGCAACACTTTAGCTTGTTGTTGTCTGGGGTTCTCCTGGAAAATGTATTGCATCTAAAGGAATCTTTTTGTTTGTTTATTTTGTTTTTATTTATTTTTGGGGGGGGGAGGCTTTTACCCAGCAAATTTAAAAAAATCCTCAAATGCCTGCTAAGCCATTCGATGGAAGGATTTTTCCTTGGGGGGTTGGGGAAAGCATAAGGGAAGGAGACAGACTGTGGAGGACTGAAATTATCATTTGTAATAATGCCAGACAAGCAGGAGGGAGGTAGAACTCAGCTGCCACATTATTACTACTCCCTCTCCTGCTTTGAAAAGGATGCTAATCCACAAACCCCCAGGCAAATGCCTAAACACTCTCTGGGGGTACTCCAACCTTGGTACTCTCATGACTTTCAATTTGTATAGGATCGAATAGCATACAGATGATTCAGCAGTCATACTGTCCGGGCTCTTGGAGCAGACTAAACAGAATGACAGATCAGACTTTGGCTGGGATAAGGGTTTGTTTGCCTTTTACAAAACTCCTTGGAGCATGCTCACTGGAAGATGTGCCAAGTCACTAGTAAAGAAGTTCTGGGAGCCAGTGCCACCAAAGATAAAGCCATGTGACTGATCACTTGGGCCATCAGTCCATAACAGTGACTTCAGGAATGAAGTTGTATGTGCATTACATAAAATTTAAGGTAGGGTGGGTCTGGAACCAGAGTAGAAATGGCAGATGCAGAGAAAGTTCAGGGAAACAAAAAGAATCCTGAATTTGGAATTCCAACACCTGAGTCTGAATCATTGGTCTTGTACTTATTGTTTATGCAACCTCAGGCAAATCCCTTCACCTTCCAGCTATAGATCTATAATCCTGGGGGAGGAGGAGGGGCAAGGAGGAACAGATCTAAATGCAAAGTTCACTAAATTGACCTCTTCCTATCTGAAAAGCAGCTAGCTGGTGGCACAGAGGATAGAGTGCTGAGCTTGGAATCAGGGAGACCTGAATTCAACTCTGATTTGAGACACAAGCTATATGACCCTGAGCAAGTCACATAATCTCTGTCTCAGTTTCCTCAACTGGGAAATGGGGAAAATAATAGTACCAATCTCCCAAGGTTGTTATGAGGATCCAATGAAATAATATTTTTTAAAAGGGCTTAACATATTAAGACAGTGCCTATTTCCTTCATTTATGACCATACTTGGATGTGCACAGTTCTTTTCTTTCTCTCTGCCTTCTGCTCCCCTCCCTCTCCTCTTTGTCTCCTGATTCTCTTATCTCTGGTTCAGTGTTCTGAGTCCATGCCATGCTTTTGGTCAAAGAAACAGAAATTGATGCCAATTTGCCCTGAAGTGAAGCTAACCTCTTTTTGCTACCTCAGACACCACAAAGGCAGCTGATTTTCATGGTTTATTGCAGAGCAGCTGTAGGGCACCTGCAGTCCACAGGGGGCGATGCTGGGGAAAAATCATGTAAAATGAGATTTAGGGCAAGAGTAAGACAGCTTAATTCCTGTTTGAACTTGGACACAGATTCATTAGGATCAGGAATGGGTTAGCCAAAGTGGAAAGAGGAAGAATATTTCTTAGGAGTAAAAGAAAAACTATTTTCCATTTATAAGATGTTTACAAGAGGTTACATTCTTGTCAGATACAAAAATGTATGATTGCCCTCATGAATCTCAAAGCAAATACCAATTCAAAAACTCATATTTAGGACTTGAAAGCACAGCTTTCAAATCATCACACTCTTACTAGCACATATGAACTTAATTGATTTTAGACTAAAAATGACAAGTCACCAGGACATTCTACAGTAGAACTCTGAAATTCATTTTGATGGAAGAATAATTTCAGGCAATAAGGGGATACAAGTGGAGGGCAAGGGGATGTTATTTACAGATGTAATTACTTGATATAGGTCAAACTCAAAAGACTTGTGGGATCGTTAAACGCAATCCAGTCAGCTAGAGTTCATTTTCTGTGCAATAGTTTACTTCCTATGAGATTCTGTTTCAGTCTATTATAAATAACCACAGCATGACTCTATCACTCAAGCTTTGGGCTCTTAAATATATTTCTGATGGTTTGGATGGAAAAGAGTCCCCAAGAACTTGTTCCAAATTGCTATTTGTGACGCCTCACCTGTTGGTTACTGCTCAATAACTGACTGGTGACTGATTGAATGAGTGAGTGAGTAGAAAACAAAGCTCATACACAGACCATCTATGCAAATAAATTTTAGTCGACCTTGCTTTTTACACATTCAATACCAAGTAAATAAGTGAACTGAATTGTGAATTTAAAAAAATGCTTAGCAATCAAATATTTGTGATACAATCCCATTTTGCACCACCATTTAAAAGACCATTGGCTTTATTTACAATTAGTAGTTTCAATGGAAAGTAGCTTTATCTCCAAGTTGCTCTGGCCTCATCTCTGTGCAATGTTTCCTCCATCCAATATTTACATGTCTCTAGTTAATACACATTTTACATATCTTAGTGTGAGTGTATTCCTTTTGGTCACTCCCACCTTCACTTTGCATCTGATGCTCCTCTCAGGATAAGCTCATCACTTCCAAATTTACCACCATGATATTAACTCAAGCCTTGATTGACACCACCTCTCTCAGGCTCCTTTCCTCTCTGATTAGAGGGTAGAAGGGTAGAGTACCAAACTCCTCCCAATGCCTTTCTTTATACAGGGCAGAAACTCAACTCACTTCTCTTTGCCTCTGCTGACCTACCTATTTTCAACCACATGGAACAAGATACCCTCTAATATTCCATCCTATCCTATCCTGCTTTCTTGCTCCTCTACCATTGGATTTTATGCTCCTTGAACACGGAAACTATCTTCCTTTCTATTCATTTAAGCACCAGCACTTAGCACAGAGCCACTCAATAAAATGTTTATTCGATTAGATTGGACTGAAGCCATCCCAGGATCATAGACAGAAGTGAGTCTGCTTTCCTCTGAACTCTCATAATACTTTTTACCTCTTGCTGTAATTTCAAATTTTGCTTTGTGAGGTTGTTGTTTATGTACATGTCATTCTTCTCTATTATACAGAAGTTCTTTGCAGGTCAGGACTCTCTCTTACTCATTTCTATATTCTCACTAAAAATTAGGTAACTTCTCTCAATTGTACTGTGGAGAGGGTTAGCTGGCATCTGAATTCACATCCTTTCCCAGTCAATAAAGAGTAGAAACCAAATCTTCATAGCTCATTTCTATCTCTACTCTATGGTTAGCTGGACCCTTTCTGTTGAGCCACACTGAAGGTTACAATATAATAGAAATGAAAGACAGACTACGTTAGTAAAATGGAAAGAGAACAGCCTGATATATTATTTTTAAAATTCCCTACCTATTGGATGAATCTGGCTATTTTAAAAAAATAATAAAACTAACATTGGCTCAATCTTGCCCCCAGGTGTCCTCCAAATTACCAACCTGAAAGAGAACAGTTCCAATTTATCAATCCTGTGAAGTTTAAAAGAAAAAACAAAAAACCTTCACAACCATCCCCCTTTGCATGTTCAGTTTGCAGTTAAAGATATATCCCTAAAATAATGAAGAATTGATTATGTTATAAAAAGGGATTATGGTAGGTAGATAGATGGACAGATAAAGACAGATAGGTGGAGAGATATATAGTTAGACAGATTTCAACATCCAACCATTTATCTGTATCACTGCAACAATCAAAGGTGTGTAAACAGGAATAAGTGACTCAAGTTAAATCTGTCTGCTCTGTCTGAAAAGATGGAAAAGAGAAAGTGGAACAGCGCACAAGTCCTTTACCCACTAACTCACAAGCTTGTTTTTGTGACTATGGAACAATCTATTAATGGGTGGGCTTGTCTTCCCAGGCAGTCACCGCTATCCAGCTTGTCTCCAGTGAAGGAAGACTCTGGTCACATGGCTGTTTATTCTAAGTTTAGCATCTCACAACCTCGTTGATCCCCTTCTTCTAGCCCACCCCTTTTGGATTCTATCCTCTAAAAAGCTAATATTCCTAAGACACAAAGTATGATCATGCTATCCTCTGATGAAATTTCTTCAGGGTCTATTCATTTCTCTAAGAATGAAATACAAATTGTTCTTCCCCAGCATTTAAAGCCTTCCACAATATGGCTTCCACCTACTTCTCCAATTTTCTTTGATATTATGCCTCATTTACTTGCCCTTCCAGTCAAATCGGCAGACTTGGTGTTCCTCAAACCTGACCTACCATATCCCTCCCCATTTCTTTGCATAGGCTGTCCCCTGTGTCTGGATTCCTAGCTTCCTTCAAGGCTTAGGTCAAATGATATTTCCTGCATGATGCCTTTTTTGATCCCTTTCCCTGCTCCCAATTCTTAATGGTCTAGGACTCAGGGGTGGGGAATCTGCAGTATCAAGGCCACATGTAAATTTCTAGGTCCTTGGGTGTAGCTTTTTGACTGAGTCCAAGTTTTACAGAACAAATCATTTTATTAAGGAGATTTGTTCTGTGAGGTTTAGATTTAGTCAAAGGGCTGCATTTGAGGACCTAGAGGGCAACATGTGGCCTCAAGGCTACTGGTTCCCCATCCCTGTTCAAGGTGTTTCAGTGGATAGAGCACTGGGCCTGGAGTAGGAAGACCAGAATTTGAAACCCTCTACCTCCTCACCCTCCTCAGACATTTACTAGCAGTGTGTTCGTAGGCAAACAATTTAACCTCTGTATGTCTCCATTTCTCCATTTTAACAGGGGATGATAACAGGACCTACCTTCCAGTGTCCTTGGGAAGACCAAATGAGATAGCACTGAGTTCAGTGCCTAGCAAATAATAGGTGCTTAATAAATGCGTGTTTCTTTCCTCCTTTTCTCCCAAATTATTTTGTATTTTCTTTGTGTGAACATATTACACCCCCCTTTCCCTCCAATAGAATATAATCTGCTTGAGGAAAAAGATTCTTATTTTTTTCTTTCTTGTATCCCTAATGCCTAGTACACTGCTTAGGAAATACTAGACAGCAAATAAAGGATTTTAAGTATCTGCAAACAGCCACAACATCCTGTAGTTGCCCCCAGCATCCCGTGCTCTTCCTGCTTTTGAAGACTATTGTACTCACGCAGTATTTTTGTTCAAGAGTTGCCAAAAATGCCTCATGTAGGTAGAGAATTCTCTGCACTAAGTCACTCACTTAACTTTGGGTTAAAGCAATATTTTCAGGAGAAATCCGTCATGTATGTTATCTGGGAGGAGAGGGAACAGGGACCAAATTATAAGAATAATTTATAATTTGCTAATATAATTTTCTGCTTTCTCTTGGAAAGCAGAAGATGGAGATTGAAGGAAAGAAAAGAGAATGGCTTTCCTAGTCTTCTACCAGGGGTGGAGAACATGTGACCTCAAGGCCACATGTTGCCTTCTAGGTCCTTGGGTATGAGACTTTCGACTGAGTTCAAGTTTTATAGAACAAATCTTTTTATTAAGGGGATTTTTGTTCTGTGAAGTTGTGACTCTGTCAAAGGGCCTCACTTGAGGACCTAGAGGGTCACACTTGCCCAGTAATAGACCATAAGCACCCTGCAGGCAGCCACAGACCATGGCACTCTTTGGATCTCCTTCAGTAGAGGACTTATAGACCGGAGTGCTACTATAAGCACTCCAAGCAGTGCTTATAATAACAATAGCTCGCCTTTTCTGCTGCTTTATCTCACAACGAACATGTTAGTAGAGAATGCAAATGTATCATGTCCATTTGACTGATGAACTTGGTGAGGTTCTGAGAGCAGGGACACTTTGCATACAGTCACAGGGCCAGCAAGTTGTGGAAGCAGGATTTGAAATCTAAAAATGCATGCTCGTCCTGCAAATGTCAGGGGTTGGAAATGGCAGTATTAAAATCTCAGAATTCAGCCTGGGACTCAGGATTTAGAGTTGAGGGACTAAGTCCTTTTTATATTTCCATCACTTCATATAGGAAAATGATATTTATCATTTATTTATTTATTCTTCCTTCATCTAAGATAAAATCATTCTGTACCCTCGATCCATTATGCTAAATTCACCCCATTAATTAGGGGGAAAAACATATAACTATCATGGCCCTGACACTAAGCTTTTGGCAGCTTTAAAATCATAAACAGATCCCCCTTCCTCTCTAACTTTAATTTAAAACTCCTGACATTTAGACACAGGCTTGTCATGTTTTAGCCCTCTGATCTCCAGCAAAATCCCAGCTATTATTTTCCTCCAATCACAATGAAC
Source organism: Petaurus breviceps papuanus (assembly GCF_028583685.1). Taxonomy (NCBI): domain Eukaryota; kingdom Metazoa; phylum Chordata; class Mammalia; order Diprotodontia; family Petauridae; genus Petaurus; species Petaurus breviceps. The sequence continues at coordinate 5,949,374 of NW_027185612.1, read as the reverse complement.
ACAGCAGATCTTTTTGGCATTTCTAAGAAGTCTGTTTTTGAGTCCTTGCCCTCCTGACTTGGTCCCAGCTCACCATCCTACATCTGGGGGAAAAGAAAATTGTATGCCTGCATTGGTCTGAGCTATCCGGCATTTCTCAATAGGAAACACAGATAAGTTCTTAGCAACTTTTCTGTTTCCAGTTCATAAAACCTTATTACCCTTCCCTCACTTCTTCAGATCAGATTGAACAAATGATTAGTTAATTTAAACTCATTAAGTAGCTGCCTCTAATATGAACATCTCTAAGCTGAAGGCATTTGATGTGCATTTCCTGAAATCATTATCTTTCATTGTTGTGAGTGTTACTGGCTGGTAGGTTTGAAATCATGTAAAACAGTGGAAAAATGATCCTGAAAACTGGTGATAAGTGATGACTATGGGCACAACGTGTGAGGTCCCTGTCTTTCTTTCTCTGAGATGTTTTTCAACCTTTTAAACTAACAATATAACAGGAATGCATTTGTCAATGCCCTGGTGCAAAGGAGTTAAGGATACTCATATACTTATATGAGAAAGGAAACTCCCAAATATATTTAGTTCTATGTATTTATTCAGAATGTATATGGACAGTTTTATGTTTTGTTTTTGAACTGAACCAATAATTTCATCATGGAACTCCAAGTATGGAAGCTCCCTTCCCTAGGTCAGCTTTGGAACTCCACTCCAGCTTATTAGTCATAGAGAAATGCCTGGGGACACTGAGAGGCTAATGACTTACCAAGGTCCACATAGCTAATGGTTACCAAGATCTTCCAGAATTCACAGCAAACATGTTCCCCACTACCCCATGCAGCCTTTTGCTCCAATATATAGAATAAATAAAATAGAAAGAAGACCTGAGGAAGAGTAATGGAGTAAGGTTCACATTTGGCTCCTAGTGTTTCAGTTTGGTGATTGATATGGAGAAGCCAGAGATCTGGGAGGACAGAGCAGTGGATGGGAGAAGAGTTATAGGGGCTCACAGCAAGAGCTCATCAGGTACAGATATGTTCATGTGCACACATACACATGTACACAGTATGTCACATGCATATGTGTGCATGTGTACCCATACATAAATCCATAGATATATATTTCATTCATATAGTTACCACAAATTCATTTCTAGAAATAGATTCATGGTAATCATTTGAATTGGCAGAATATAGAAAATGTAACTGCCAAATACAGCAACAGGATCCGAAAAACCTAAATTTGGGGCTAAGGTCTAAGAAAAATCCCATTCTCTTTTAAACCTTGATGAAGTTTTCTGAAATGTGTTAGGCCACCTCTCTGCCTTACTCTGAACAGGCTGCTGAGGAGAAGTGAATATTTCATTCTTTTTTTCTTTTGTTAAATTTATTTTTAGTTTTTATCATTAACTTTTGTAAGATTTTAATTTCCAAAATTTCCCCACTCCCTCACCTCTCACCTCCCCAAGATGGCATACAATCTGATATAGATAGGCTATACATGTACAATCATATTAAACATATTTCCACATTGGTCAAACTATGAAAGAAGAATCAGATCACAAAAGGGAAAAAAAAAACATGAGAAAGAAAAAAAAAGAGAGAGAAAATAGTATGCTTTAATCTTCATTCAGACTCCATAGCTCTTTCTCTGGATTTCTCAGCATTTTCCATCATGAGTTTTTTGGAATTTTCTTAGATCATTGTGTTACTGAGAAAAGTTACATCCATCAAAGTTGATCATGGCACAATATTGCTTTTACTGTGTACACATTCTTCTGGTTCTGCTCACTTCACTTAGCATCAGTTCATGTAAGTTTTTCCAGGTTTTTCTTAAGTCTGCTTGCTCATCATTTCTTAATAGCACAATAGTATTCCATTGCATTCATATACCACAACTTATCCAGCCATTCCCCAATTGATGGGCATCCCCTCAATTTCCAATTCTTAGCAACCATAAAAAGAGCTGCTATACATATTTTTGTACATGTGGGTCCTTTCCTCTATTTTATGATGTCTTTGGGATACAGACTGAGTAGTGGTACCGCTGGAACAAAGTGTATGCACAGTTTTATAACCCTTTAAGTATAGAAGTGAATCTGTCTTTCATAACTGAGAACTTGATAGGGGTGGGGGGGGAAGGGAGAGAGAGGGGAAAAGGGAAAGGAAGAGGGAGAGAATATATCAGAGAATCAGAGAGAGTTAGAGAAAGATCTCTAGTAATCACTTTTTAAAAATTAAATTGAATTCTCTCTTTCCTTATTCCCTATTATTTTCTGAATTCTCTCACCTACAGGTTGAACATAGAAAATATCTGGTTATTTGGAGATTCCAGGTAACACCGGCTTTAGGCAAGAGTAGAAAAAGCAAAGAAAAATGAGTATGAAGAAGGAATAGCACAAGGGAAGACAATCTTGGGCCAATTACTCCATATATCCTTTTAAAACAGAATATTGACAATGATAAGTGGCTTACTTCTGGTTCTCTACATAATGAATTCCACTTCATGGGTTTTGGTGACATCCCCTACCCAGAATGCTCTCCTTCCTCAACTTTGCCTCTTGAAATTCCTAACTCCATGCAGGGCTTAGATCTAACGTGTTTCCCTATAAAGCCTTTCCTGATCTAACCCCTCTCCCTGCCCACCCCCAAATACTGCTTCCTCTATATTTGCTATTTATTTCTCTGTGCACATGTTGCTTCCCCTCAGTGAAGTGTAATCTCCAGAAGGGTAGAGACAGCTTACATTTTTGCTTTCACATGACTAGCCTCAGAATTGTCCCTGAAAACATTTTTTTCCCAGAACTAGATCTTTGAGGTCATCACTTTAGGGTGTTCTCAGTGATGAACTTCCTCTATCAATGCAGATCTCTATAATTTATAATCTTAGAGAGTTGCCTGGGAAAATGAGGGTATAAATTACTTTTCCAGGGTTACATAGTCAGCATATGGTACAGGTAGGACAATGAACATAGGTCTTACACTCTCCACTATGCCATGTTTTTTCTCCTTGTATATATTAGATGTTTAAAGAATGCTTATTAAGTTTGAGAAGATGTTTTGGCAGGCTTATGTGGCCCAGAATATAATTCCTCATTGTAGAAACATATGCCTCTGGTAGTGTTTTATTGGGAAAAGTGCGTACTACACTAGCTGTCTACAGATAAAAGCCTCAATACAGTAGCTTGCTGGGAAGGTCAATAAAATCTCATTATGAATGTACTCCTTCAGGTTAAGCTTGCTGACAGGCTCTTGCCCTGGGCCTCTTCCTCTAAGCCTTCCATCAGAAACTTGGCTCCTTCCTGCAGAAAAGCATTCAGAAGAGGGGCCCCTCCTGTAGAGAAAAGCACTGAGGTACCTGGGAAGGACCTGGTAGGATGTGGTGCAGTATGACATGACTGAGCATGCCAATGAGTTAGATGAACCTGAGAAAAGGGTCAGTCAGTGGGAAACTGGTTCAAATGACATTTGCCCATTTCTGCCAGTTACTCCTCTGAACCAAATTTTTGAAGGGGGACAAAGGGGAGTATTACCCCGGGATTAGAATAACAATGACTGAAAACAATGGAGATAGGAGCCAGACCTGTGATTTCAGGGGGATAGGGAATGACCATGACCAGCAACCCTGGACACTTTTCCTGTAATTTATTGTCTTGGTGAGTTGGTTACTCTAACCTAGCACATTGAGAGGTTAAGTTACTTGCTGAGAGTGACGTATCAAAAATTTTAGGTCTTTCTGGTTTTGAAACCAGCATTCTATCTGCTACTCCATGCTGCCTCTCTGGAAGCAATATGGCATAAAATTAGTTACTTGGCTAAGGTAATTGTGGGGAAACACCTAATCATATAATTTTTTTAAAAAATAAAGGATGAAGGTAGAAGAGAGGAGAAAATTTTATTAACAATGTCAAATTTACTTTCTTTAACTCTTGGGTGGAAAAATACATTCATTTACTCAAATGAGTTCACTCATCCATTCACTCATTCATTCATTCATTCAAGAATACTATTGAGTACCTGATGTATGCACGATGTAGTAGTAGGTCATAGGATCTTAGATTTTGAGCCATAAGGAACATTAAGAGATTATCTCTTGCAACCTCTGCATTTCACATGTAAAGAAACTGAGGCCCATACTGTGTTTCCCTGATAATAAGACCTATCCCGAGCCCTCCCCTTACTGTGTAAGATTCCTCTAAAATAAGCCCTCCCCCCAAAATAAGCCC
>NW_027185612.1:5901985-5945055 GCF_028583685.1 Petaurus breviceps papuanus | reverse complement strand
ACACGCTACATTACGGTACCCTCTGTATCCACCCCCCCCCCCCCCCCCCCGTGAAACGCACGCCGCACTCCGAGCTGCATCCAATCAGAGCTGCAGCAGTGAGCGCGTCATCCTGTTCTTCCCCAGTGATTTGCTTATTGAATAAAGGCACATTTTTTTGTTCACATTTACCTGTTTATTAAAATTGCTGTCAATGTTCATTAAAATAAGCCCTCCCCTGAAAATAAGCCCTCTGGTGTTTTTCTGTCCAAAAAAATAATAAGACAGTGTCTTATTATCGGGGAAACACGGTAGTATTCAACTGACTTGACTGAAGTCACACAGGCTATAAATATAGAGTTCTCATTAAAACCCAGGGGTTCTGACTCCGGTCTCATCACTCTTTCCACATTGTCCACCATCAAGGATGTATGAATTCAAAAGAAGTAGAAAACACAGTTCCAGGTTTTAAGTAATTTCTATGGCATCTGTAGGGAATAAGAGTATATGTATATGTGTATTCAAGTCAATGTTCACCAGTGGACAAATGTTAAATATTTACTATAAGTGCTAGTTATCATTCAGTGTTCAAAGTCAACTAAAGGAAATACCCAATTCTGGTATCATTGCATCTTAAAATTCATAATGGCTTCTCTTGTGATTCACTTCATAAATTAAGCTGTCCATACCTGAAATTGAAATTTTTCTTGTTCCATGATTACTTTAAACACTGAAAATTAGCCAATGATTTGGTTAATGCTGCACATTAGCCAGGAGATGAACATGAGCTTTGAAATGAAATAGGGCAGGCATGCACGCGTACACTCTCTCTCTGTCTCTCTCTGTCTCTCTCTCTCTCTCTCTGTCTCTCTCTCTCTCTCTCTCTCTCTCTCTCTCTCTCTGTCTGTCTGTCTCTCTCTCTCTCTCTCTGTCTCTCTCTCTGTCTCTCTGTCTCTCTCTCTGTCTCTCTCTCTCTCGTCCTCTCTCTGAGAGCTGGATGAGATTTTTGAGCTTATTTACTTCAACCCTCGAATTTTACATATCCACAACTGTAACATTTTTAATGTGTGCATTGACACTTTGGAAAAACTGAAAATATGAGCCTGATTTATTGTTTTTTTGATTGTCTAAGTCCAGGGTCAGCAAACTATGACACATAGGTCCCTGTTTTTGTATAGTCTAAGAACTAAAAATGGTTGCTAGATATACAATTTGTTCAATATTTCCTAGCACATTACTGACTAAGACCTTGCCAGTGAATTGATGACCCAGTTCACATAGTTAGTGGGAGAGTTGAATTTGAACCTTGATCTTCTGACACTTCCAAAAAAACCCATAAACAAATGATGTTAAAATCAATGAGGAGGAGTCACGGGTCCTACATTGCACAGAGGACGTGTAAACCTCCACAAAACTATGTACCAGGAGGATCTCAGGGCATGATTCTTGTCTCATAAGAATCTTTATTTCAGTGACAGATGGTTCATTTGGTTATGATCTGTCACAATGGGCACTTTGCATCTCCTATTGTACAAATTATCATGAAAGGTGAGTTAAGTCATGGAAGACTGGTTGTGGGTGCAGAGAAGGAAATGTCATGGGGTCTGTAATCCCAAATTCACCTAGCACTCTTGGGAATGACTGAAGAATATAGCTTTTCAGTTAAATTCAATAAACACATATTTAGTGCCTGCCATGTACATGGTATGATATTGTATCTTGGATTTTAAAGTAAATAGATGGCCTTGTGTTCACTAAATGTTTAAGATGTAAAAGTCATGCTTAATGAACTAAAGCATTATTCCTTTGTGGACCAGCACTTTGCCTTACACTTCTTTTGTACTGTCCCAAAATGCCTGTCATGAATCTTCCAATGACCAAACACAGGATGTGGTGATCAGTAGGCAGCCACCAAAAAATATAGCTCTCCCCTCCTTCTACCTTCCTTATAAGAGAAACAGGTATTTATTTCTAATCAAGAAGAACAAGGACATTTTCTGTACTGGCCCAACCAGAATCAACAAGTTGTACTCCAACAAAATCTTGGAGATGAAGTAATTTAAATTCAATGAAGATGCTCAGCCATGTTAATGGAGCTAGGTAATGCCAGACTCATGTTTTCTAACTCCAGGATAACATTTTTCCCATCAAGGAGAATCATGATATATCTCATCATGAGAATTCAAAAATCTCGTCAATGAGAATTCTTGGTCTTTCCTCATTAGGTAACAATATATAGAGTCAGTCATCAGATTTCTCAGAATGAAGGCACAATTTGTTTAAAATGACTATGCTGCTCACTCATATGAACAAAGCTCTTAACATCCATTTATCCCCCAACTTTCTTTTAATAGACTTATTAGGGGAGGTTAGGTGGTGCAGTGAGTTTTTTAAGAGAGCCGGCCCTGGAGTCAGGAGAACCCAGGATTGGTTCTGGCCTCAGATACTTAACACCCACACCAACACACACACACACACACACACACACACACACACATACACACACACACACAAACTGGCTGTGTAACCTTGGGCAAGTTACATAACCCCAATTGCTTTAAAAAAATAAAAAATAAAATAAAATAAATTTATTAGATTTGTCTGTTTTTGATTCATCTGGAGCAACTAAGTCTTTACCTTTCTATTAGCCTAGTATCTACCTTGTTGTTGGCCATCTTCAAAAGTATATTGCTACACCTTTGGGTGTGCAAGATTCTGAATTCTTACTAGGGAAGAACACATCTGGCCATTCCCAGTACTGTCTATAAGGAGCAGATCTGAATAAGCCAGAAGACAGTCACTAAAGAAACCTCTGTGTTGGTGATGGCATTGTTTTAAGTCTCAGGAAGATGGAAAACAATTATTCAATTTTTCTCTTTTTGTTTGCTTCATTTTAAGCCAAGGGATGCATGTGCATTCATTATTATCTTCTGATTTTTGTGGTACTCCAAGAAGGCCCAAGGACCAGGTACTAGGGTCCTTGTGCCCAAGGAAACTGAACTGAAAGGCACTCCTCTCCCACTCCCACACTCCCACAGAACTAATTCTTGTTTTCTCATTTTTTTCTTTTCCTCTGTCACACGAAGGTCATCTACCTAGAGAGTGTGACAAGACCCAGGTCCAGGTTCAGGTTTCTTCTTCCTGAATGCCAATGAGCTTAGAGATAGTCAGTCAGCACTTTGGGATCATGATTCATTAATAATTTCTGACTTCTCCAGACAGCACCCTCCACCCCTGCACCCACCTCTCCAGGCTATCCCAGTGCTAAATCAGACCTATGACTGCAGGCTAGAATCCAGCCAGAGGCAGTAAAGGCCCCAGAAGGTATTTAACTACCCAGATGTTACAGAAAGCCAGTGTAAATCAGGGCAGAGCTTCTGGCAGCCTAAAGGACCTGAGGGAGCCTACTGGGCACAGGTTGAATCATTTAGGACAGTGGAGCTATAGTAGATTGGTTCACTGAGATGAAAGATTAATTGGAGCATTAATATTAATAATTCTGTCATAGACCCTGTTCTCTTCCAAGGTGCTCAGCAGCAGGGGTACACAGGAGATGGATGTACCTTGGAACTGTCTGACCTAGGCGGCACACCAGACTGACAGTATCCTCATTACTGAAACATATTACAACTACCATGTAGAAATCTTTGCAAGTTACTGCCATAGTCTGACTTCTGATGCATCCTCACAAGATACATATCAACCCTAGTGTCCACTTTAGCCTTTCCAGAGGGTGACTGAGTATACAACTGCAGGGCATCTGGGGATGGGAAGGGAGGAGAGGTCTTGGGTCACCATGGACAAATCTAGAAAACTGGATCTTCTTTCCTTCGCCTCTAGTCAGAAAAGAAATGAACTTTGCTTCCTATGACTTATAATTGTACAAGGTTTGGACGAGAAGGAGCCTTAGTGTCATCTAATACGAGGATTATTAAATATTTTTTTCTGCTATGGACTCTTTGGGAAGTCTAATGAGGTCAATAGAATATTTTTAAATACACAAATTTTAAAAAATATTTTTAATATTTTTAAATATACAAAATAAAATAAGCAGGATTACAGAATATTTTAAAATACACAAAATAAAATAAGCAGGATTACAAATGAAATAAATTTTATTGAAAAAAGTTATCAAAATATTCTTTTTTAATTTTATGAATCCCTGATTAAAAATCCTGATCTAATCTGATACTTTCTATGAGATGTGGAATTGGAGTCCATAAAGGTGAAGTGATTTGACCAATGTCACATAACTAGCAAATGGCCATCAGGAATTAAAATCTGGTCTGCTGATTCCTAGTCCAGTGTTCCTCCTATTTCACCACTGCATGTTAAATCTCTCTTATGCTCCCACTGTGTAAGATTCTGCATTACTGTTATCATAGAAATAATGGATTGTTGTGGAATTGTATTACTGTGTGTATAAATGGCAATGCACCCCCCCCCCTGCCATCTGCCAATAGATGATAGACAATGAGGTCCTTGAAGGTAGGACACCTGATCTTCATTATCTTGGTATCTCTCCTGATGCCTGCATAATGTTTTATACTTCATGATCATGATTTATAGGAATTGCTGTCATTCCTGTCAGACATTAAGGTTTACAAAGCACTTTACATACATTATCTCATTTGATTCTTAAAATAATCCTGTAGAATAGCTACCATATTCCAATTTTTATAGAAGGGACTTAACAAATAGTTGTTTCATGGAAGAATGAATGAATGAATCCCATCCCAGATAAGAGAGGGTTGACTATACACAGGCTCTGAGTATTAAGTATCCACTGAGTGCCTGGGCTGTTCTAGGTCCTTTAGTCATGCCTATCTTTTTTTTTTAACTGTCCAGAGAACCAGGAAAACTGAGCTCCAATATCATCTCTTAGAAGAATCGAGGAAAGTGTGTTCCCATTTCCATTCTTTGGTTTTGTGCCATCCCTTCCTGAAGCCTTTATCTGTGGCTGATACATTACTTGCTACAAAACTTCATAGGTTTCTCATTCTGCCTCTTGATGATAATGTAATATTTGATCTAAAATTGCCAGGTATTTCATCTCTGTTTGACATAAAGTCTCCTGGTTATTTCATCCTGGTGTTTGATAGGAATTGGGATTGTGATTTAAAAGCTAATGGCTGTTTCATCGTTGTATTTGATATAATATCCTCGGGTCCACTCCCCATGTATCCTGGCTGCATCTCAACTGGAAAAATGTGCTGGATGTTTTTATTTGTTGCATTTCTTAAAGGCCTGTCTGAGTTTCTGGAATACAGAGCTTCTAGGGCCAGCACCACAGGATCTGCTCCCAATGGGCTCCTGTGACATCAGAAGCAGACGGACCATCTCTGTTTCATGATACAGTATATCCCTCCCTGTTCATGAACACCTTCTGCCTTGAATTGGCTCCTTGTGTTTTTAGCCCTGCTCTAGTCCCAAGAAGACTCCCCCACATTCTGACCCCCCTCCCCATCCCCCTACATCAAAGACAGAAGGTGCTTAGTATGCCTTGAGTACTATAGATTTGTAATCTAGTTGATTGGCAGCTCTGTACCCCAGCTTATTTGTAATATTATTTCAAAAACACAATCCCACTGGAGAGACCCCAATGGAAAATTCTAATCATTGCTGTTCTTATTGTTCAGTTGTGCCAGATACTTCATGGCTCCATTTGGGATTTTTCTTGGCAGATACTGAAATGGTTTGTCATTTCCTTTTCCAGATCTCTTTACTGATGAAAAACTGAGGCAAATGGGGTTAAGTGACTTATCAAGGGTCACAGAGTTAGTCTGAGGTCAGATTTGAACTCATAAAGATGAGTCCTCCTGATTTTACGCACTGCCACCCACCTAGATACCCATCATGCTTACCTATATTTAAAACAATCTGTGATGTTGTTTCTTTTGCTTTGTAATAGTGAAAACCTGACTGGTTCAGGATAATAATAGTAATAGTAATATTTAGAATTTCTAAAATGCTTTAAGAATTACAATGCACTTTACATAAAAGCATCTCATCTGTCCTCACAACTCTGGGACGGTGGTGCTTTCATTAGTCTCATTTACAGATGATGAAACTAGAGAGGTCAAGTCATTTGCTCAAGGGTTACCCAGCTGGGAAGTTTATGAGACTGGATTTGAACTCTTATCTTCCTGGCTCCTGTACCAGCACACTATTCACTGTGCCTGACACTCAGCTACTTCATAAAAGATGATAACTTTTTGCCAATTCATGCTATTGGAGAAAACTGAAGCCCATAAAGAGGAAGGGACTTGCCTTTGGTCATTCAGTTAGAACATAGCTTCAGCTGGGAGTAAAACTCAGGTCTTCTCATTCCCAACCTGATACTTTCTCCATTGAATCCCATTGTCTCCAAATGCTGTACCTCAAGGTACCTCGGTGTATACAGCAATCTGGGGTCTAGAGGAGACTAGGGGTGAAGAACACACATGCCCATTGCCTGCCCTTGCCAGTAAAGAGACTTAATGAACCAAATGATGAGGCTGGTTGCATCAAAACCCAGCCATGAGTAAAATGTCTATGAGACTGGTCCAGCAGAAGTATGCTCAGCCCTTTTCAGGCTCTGCTGGACCAGCACATCTGCCAATACACAAGTTGATTGTCGACTGTGAGTAACTGTAGCTGAAACCCAGTACAGCTATTTCTCTTTGGCCCTTTGCCTTTCCTAGAAGCTCAATAAATGTTCAATGATAGCATAGTAACATAGAGAGAAAGGGAGGGGGCGAGCCACAATCAACTAGCAGAGCAAGATTCTGTTGTGGGAAGATTTTTTTTTTATTGTTCTATATAAAAAGAGAGGTCTTTTATTAAAACACCAAAAGCCTTAAGCCTTTATAATGCCTCAAGGAAGGTTTAAAAATGAAAGCCAAGGACAGAAACTTCTCTATTCCCTCATCCTAGAGAATACAACTAATCTGGGGACTATCTAGACTCTCCCATCAAAGACATGGCCTGTGGATTTCCTTCAGGAAATCTTTAAATGAGTTTCATGGCCTAATGTGAATCAGACCAAGAGAAAAGTGATCAATAAAGTTATGTAATTTCACTTTTTCAACTACTCCTGCAAAGAAATGAAAACAATCTACCTGTTCATTTAAAAAGAAATAAAAAGGCTCCTTTCCTTTCTAAAATTAGACAGACTGAAATAGGGATTCTTTAACACTTTCTTGGCATGAGCCATGTTTGTTTGTCTGAGTGGTAAAGCAATTTTGCACAAGTCAGGACTTTTGCTTATGGGATATAGTTCTTTTTAGCCTTTGCTGACCAACTCAGTAATTTTAGGGGTACAGTTCTCTTTTCATTAGAGAGACCCTGACAATGAACTCAACTGTGAGGTGAAATTTTCTTCAAGTCTGAATCCATACTCCTTTCATGGTTGACGGAGAAAGAAAGGGAGTGGTGTTACTAAGATTACCACTTACAAAGCTGGAAAAAAGGAGAGGAATAGGCTGTGACTTTGGAGTCTAAATATCTCCAGGGAAAAAAGGGTAGGATTGTCTTAACTAGTTGATGCTGATAGGGGAGCAGTGCAACTTCTGAGAAGCCTGAAGAGACATGGTCTTGAGAACAGTCCCTTGCCCATCATCAGCCCTGGAGATCAGGACATGGCAAGAGGCTCTTTGGGACCTATCCTGATGCATGTTTCAACCCAATGATGGAGAGAGGGCATGCTTTAGGAAGAAGCCAGGGCATTTGAAGAAACATTAATTAACTATTGAAGTTTCCATGTATGCAGGAAGGAACAGGAATGACATAAGCTAGGTGTTGAATTCCTTGAGAGAAGAGGGAGAATTCCACCAGCATATGGAAAGGGTGATCTATATAGAAGATGGAGTGACTCTCCGAGGATGATAGGCTGTTAAATGATGGTGATAGAGAAATGGGCCAAAAGGCCCCAGGAGGAGCAAGGAGGATGCCTGCCCCCTTTCTGGTTATTCCATGTCTGCCCACCTGTCAGGAGCCACCTCAAGGCCTCCTTGCTCCAAATTCACCTTTGACTGAACCAGCAGAAGATTAACAAACAAACGAAGGGATGGACTTGGTATCAGAGGTCCTAGATCCAAGACCCAGATCTGACACTTAATTATTTGTGTAACCTTATGCAAATCACTGAAGTTCTATGAGTCCCAGGTTTGTTATTTGTACAAACAAAGACATTTGGCTAGATGATGTCTAAGACTTCCTCCAGCACTCGATCTCTAAGATATGATCCTCTCTGGCTACAGGGAAAGCACTTCTGTAAACTATAAAACATACATAAATGTGAGCTCTAATTATTGTCACTACCCTCATTCTTCTGCTAAGGACCTGGGTATGTCCCTCTTCTTCCAGTCCTCCCCATCTCTTACTTCCCTCATTAAAACTTAGCCCCCTACGTCTCATCAGCTCAGGTCTTACTCTCTGCTACATGAACATGAGTGGCAGCAGGTTACTCATTATACAGTCCAATTTCCTCAATAGCCCTGGTTCCCAAGCAATGTAATTTCTTTATACAGTTAAAATGTGCCCATGTCCAGGGGGCCCTCGAGGGATTAATCCAATGGTGGGAATGGTATGGCAGGTGACTCAAGGAAATTTTGTTATTGTTGTTAGGAGGACAGGCTTTTCATGATGTCTTTTGAAACACTGCACTTGGGGCTGCCCATTCTTTGGCAACTCATAGTGCTGGCTATGGTACTTGGAAGGAAGGCGACAAGCATTTATTAAGCACTTACTACGTGCCAGCACTGTGCTTGGCAGTTGCCTCACAACTTTGGGAAGCAGGGGGCATTATTATATCCATTTTACAGTTGAGGAAACTGAGGTAAACAGAGGTTAAGTGACTTGCCTATTAAGCATCTGAGGCTGGATTCAAACTCGGGTCTTCCTGATTCCAATCCAACACTTTTGTCCATTGTACCACCAAGCTTCCTGGGGTGGTAGGATGGGAGGTAGGAACACTAGACTGAGAGTCAGGAAACCTGGGTTCTAGACTCAGCTCTGCCACTGATAATGTGACCTTAGGTCAGTCACTAGCCTTCTCACCTTCTTTTCATCATTTGAAAAATGAGAGACCTGGGATAATTGATTCTCTAGGTCTCTTTCTTTGTTACCATTTTATAAATCAGATAAAAAAGGAAGAAAAGGAGATCTTGGGTTCATAGTAATTTCAACTTTATCACTATCACCATGAAAAAAACACAGAAGAGATGTTTTCTATGGGCATAACACTAGCTAAAAAGTGGCAGAGAATAGGAAGAAACAGGTCCAGTCTTCCAGGTGCTTGACATTTAAACAGAGCTAGTGTGCCACACTGACAAACCGCCACACAATGCAAGCCAATGCAAATGCTCTGCATTAGTGTGAGGGGTCCTGCTACTTCCACGAGTCATAGACTGAGAGGTGGAAAGCACCAGAAAGGTCATCTAGGTCAACCTCTTCATTTCCCAGATGGGCTAACCTGAGTCCTAGAGAGGTCTTGAAATTTGCCCAAGCTCAAACAGCTGGTCAGTGGCATAACTGGCACTAGGAAATGAGCTAGGAGGACAAGTGGCTTGTAGGGTCATAGATCAATCACCAATCATTTATCAAGTACCTACTATGTACTAGACACAAAGAGTCACAGACTGTGAAGCTTGAACAGGTCTTCGATCTTAACTAGTCCAAACTTTTCTTTCTGCAGATGACAACACTGAGGCCCACAGGTGCCACATGACTTTAGAGCTGGGAAATGATTAGTCCCATTCTTTAATTTTATCGTTTTTAATTTTTGTGGAGGGGGTAAGGCAAAGCAATTGGGGTTAAGCAACTTGCCTGAGGTCACACAGCTAGTTAAGAGTCTGAGGTCGGATTTGAACTCAGGTCCTCCTGACTCTGGGGCCAGTGCTCTAATCTCTGTGCCACATAGATGCCCCTCCTTAATTTTAAAGATTGGGAAACTGAGGCTTAGACAAGTGAAATGACTCACCCAATATCATTTAGCTAGCAAATAGCAGAGCCAGGATTTGAATCGTGATCTTAGATGACTCTAAATCCTAAGCTCTTTATGTTATGTCATGTGATATCACAGTGATAGTCAATGATAGAAATGGAACATGAACCTTAGACTCCTTATTTCTAGTCTTTGCCTTGTTTATATAGTCTAGGGACAAAAAAGCCTGACAGCCACTGGTGACCTGAAAAAAATTGATGTGCCTTCCTGAGAAGCTCATTTCCTCCTGGGAAAGATGAAGAGCTCATTAATTCCCTGAGAAGGTAGAAGGCCTGCTTCAAGTCAAAGGCAGCAAACAGTGGGGACTGAGTTGCAAGGTGCCCCTTTATACATTAGGGAACATATATTCCTTTATTTTCCTTTTCCTTTCATTTCCAGGGCTTCATGAATTATTTATTTGTTATTAAATTTGACTCTGTGCTATTTCAAAGACATTGAAACTACTACAAATGAAAAGAACTTCAAATGAAATCAAATTGCTATTATAAGCTCATGGTGGCTCCTTGATCTGGGGCTCATTTTCTTGAAGGGTCATGAGCCTGGTGAGAATTTTGGGGAAAGGGGCTGGGATTACATGGGTCCTGAAAGACCCTTCTGATAGCCAAATTTTCAAAAATAATCAGGATTTCCTATTGTCAGTGTAATAAATGTCCCTTTTTGCACTCTATCAGTGACTTTGCCAATTAGTACTGCTTCAAAACTTCCACTCCCAGTTTCTAAGAAAGGGGAAGAGACTTGGCTTTATAGCTTGCTTTCAATACACTACCTCTCTTCCCCTTATTCACTTATCAAAGGAAATAACTTCCATCTCACTATTCTACAAAATAGCTCTTAAAATTTCCACATTCATCCATCTTGACCTCTGTGCAGCCTTGATGTTTCTGACCAACTTTCTCTCTCTCTCTCTCTCTCTCTCTCTCTCTCTCTCTCTCTCTCTCTCTTTGCTTTTTGGAGGGGGAAGGTGGGGCAATTGGGGTTAAGTGACTTGACCAAGGTTACAGGGCTAGTTTTGTGTTGTCTAAAGCCAGATTTGAACTCAAGTCCTCCTGACTTCAGGGCAGGTGCTCTATTCACTGTGCCACCTAGCCTCACCCCTGAGCATCTCCCTTTACAATGCATTGTCCTGACCTCTCCTCACCACTCCTCCCCTGTCTCTTCTTCATCCTTCAGTCTTTAATTTCCCAAGGCCCTGCCCTCGGTCCTCTTGTTTCTCTTTCTCTGTGCTTTTTCCTTTGATTTTCTCATCCACTCTGTGATATCTGTTTATACCACAGGAGCTGAGAGCAAACACTTACCTAGCTGTGTGACCCTTGGGCTTCCCTTCCCTTCACCCACTTCACTTTGGGGGGGGTCTCATTTATAAAATGAAGAAAGACTCCGTGGCTTCTGAAGTCCCTTTCATTTGGACATCTATGATCCTCTTACAGAATGGCCTTACACAAATTAGAGAATTATAAGATAACATTTCAGCTGTCTCATTTTATGGATAAACAAACCATGACAGAGTGAATAAAATGACTTGCTCAAGGTCACATTGTTTGTTGAGTGGCAAATCTAGGACAAGAACCTAGCTCTCCTTATTTCTATTCCAATTCATTCCCCTTCAATTTGCACTTCCTGCACTTCCCAGTGCAGTTCAGGTGATGGAATAAAGTACCATGGGACTGAAATCCATTATGGACATCTCCATGCTGCTACTTCTAAAACATAGGATAATCTGAATAGATGTATGAAGAAAAGAGAAATATAGATGGTAAATATATTTTATCAGTGAGTTAGGCTAGGGTAGTAAAGCGAAGAGGAAGACATGACATTTTTCTAAAACTAGAGATTAGATGTATATGTGCGGAACAGGGGAGGTATGGGAGAAGGAGTCAGGGCATAGGTCTTATGCCCCACTAAGGATACTGGTGAGCCACAGAGGTGAGAGCATGGTGGCAACTACAGTTCTCTAACCAATCAAGATGGGACTCTTTGGCCAGTTCATTGTTCATAAATAACCAGTTGGAGACCTTTGACTTAGGCTCATCTAAGGATCTTCCATTTAGCTAATCCATGCTACCATCTGTCTTGGAGTTACTTTATTGTGTCTCTACATCTTTTTCAGAGATTACACTGGTGGCATGGAGAAGAAAGGGAATAAGAATCCGCCAACGTGAGCCCTTCTGAAGATGTTTTTGGAAAGGAGCTCAAAACAAATGGCTGAAGTGAGATACGGGGATGAACCATAGATGTCATGTATCTATATCTTGTCATCCCAATTAACTCAAATAATCCCAAGACTGAAATAACAAATGGAGACTCTTGTGTTATTTTCTATTTCAAATTAGGTATCAGTTCCATTGTGCTCTAAAGGGGAGAGCAGCAGGTTTTATATAACATAAACAGTATTGTGGGTTTTTCTGAGATAGAGTAATGGAGGAGACACCACTTCGTGGCGGCTAATAATGTGTCGCTGATAGAATGGGTATGAATATGGTGTGGAAAGAAGAGTATGGGTGCAGAGATGGGGAAACTGGACGTTCTTGGGGGAGAGGTAGGGAATGGCAAAAAGGAAAAGAGGCTTGTGGAAAAACTAAAGTGACAGAAGAATGTCACTCTACTCAATGCCTTCTCATTCTTTATATTTGCCTGTCCAAACTCAACTCACATTTCAAGGGCCAGCTCAGTCCTACCTCCCAGTCACGACAATTTCCTTTGGGTACCAGACATCTCACAACGAAATGCTACTTGGACAGAAGGGTTAGATGAGTGAAGAATGCTCACTGCAACCTATCCTTGCTACTAGAAACTCAAGGAGAAGCACATGCATGCTGACAATCAGGCCATCAGATTGAGGACTGAAAAAAAACTTGCTGTGTGTACTCCTTCAACAACATAGAAACAACTGAACTTAGCATCTACTTTTCAAGATTAATGAACAAAATAGGTAGATATCTGGATGTTATACTGGGGTAGCTTTAAGTATCCACTGGTGGCCCAGTGGATAGAGCACCGGGCTGGGAATGAGGGCCTCATTTTCCTGAGTGCAAATCTGGCCTCAGACACTTACCAGCTGTGTGGAGTTGGGCAAGTCTCTTAACCCTGTCTGCCTCAGTCTCCTCTTCTGAAAAATGAGCTGGAGAAGGAAAATTTTGGGATCTTTGCCAAGGAAACTCCACTTGGGGTCTGAAGGAGTTGGACATGATTGAACAGCAACCACAACAAAGCACCTACTATGTACCAGGTGTTGTGCTAAGCATTTTGGGGGCGGCTAGGTGGCACAGTGGATAGAATACCGGGCTCGGAGTCAGGAAAGACTCATCTTCCTGAGTTCTAATCTGGCTTCAGATATTTACTAGCTGTGTGACCCTGGGCAAGTCACTTAACCCTGTTTGCCTCAGTTTCCTCCTCTGTTAGATGGGCTGAAGAAGGAAATGGTAAACCACTCCTGTATCTTTGCCAAGAAAACCCCAAATGGGGTCATAGTCAGGTACAACTGAAAAAGACTGAACAACAACTGAGCAAAGATGGTGTGCTGCCTCCCTGTTAGCAGCTGCCTTCCAGGTGAGATTTTTCCCTGCTCCTCACTCCTCCTCATCTCCAGCCAGTCTGTAGGAATCATCTGCCTCCCTGCTAAGGTGGTGTCTCAGGCTCAGGACCCTAGATGGATTTATTGGATGCTGCTGCTCATCCTAGGCACATTTCGCAATGCTTTCCCTGGGCACCAAAATCACTAGCAATGGCTCTGGTAAGTAGGGCCATAGCCAAAGGTCAAGACTGACTCTATATTACATTGGCTTTTTTCACCCCCATGTTATGTTCTAGAGAAGAGGGGTGAAATCTTGATTTCCTCCTCATGCCATGAAAACTCAAGAATTGACCCATGCAGATTCTTTATGCCATAATGTGCCTGAAAGTGCCCTGCTTTTTTTAAAGGCATTTTTTATTTTCATTTACAAATGAAGACCCCTCAACTCCCTTCTGCAATCTTAGTGAATGGTTTTGATATCCCAGAGCATCTATCTGAAAGCAGAGGGGTGGAATAGGAAAAAAAGAAAATGTTGAAAATAAAAATATCCTGAGTAGGGGATGTGGCAGGATGAATTATTCATCAGTTAAAAGACACAACATGTATAAACATGCACACAGCATATCTCTAAATGCACCAATGACTTTTTGGTTGGCTGCATCTGGCTACACAAAATGTACTCAGAGATCAGCATTACCAATGGAATAACAAGCATCACATTCTGTGATGTCACTGCATTTAGACCCATAATGTTCTGAGGAGCCAGAGGAGTTTAAAAATGAGACTTACGCTTTATTAATTTCCAGGGATGTTCCTAATGCAGAGTTCTTCCTCATGGGTAGCACACCTGACTTTGACAAAGCTCAGAAAGAAGACTTTGTTATTCACCCAAGCCATATATCTTCCTTGTCCAGTGTTCAAACCACTGACAAATGATCTGCATGAAAAATGACTAAATTGTTCAGATGGCAAAATTCCCCAAGGTCTTAACAGAAAAACACACAGGGAAAAAAACAGGAAAGAAAAACCAAAAGCTTCACTATGCCTAGCTCCAAAGAAGAACCAAAGCTATAAACGGTTGTCTTTCAAACTCAAATGATTAAATCTCTATAGCCAAGTATTGTAACCACAATGAATGAGATGATGTATTTCTAGGAAAGCCTGGTAGGATATGATCAGTATGGCCAGGTGAGAGTAGGGCCTGCCACAGGAGAGGAAAACAAAAAAAGGGTGATGCCATACCAATAGAACCTCAGTCTGAGGAAGGAGACTTTCTAACATAGCATGTGAAGAATTACATTTCCTTCCTTGTGATACTTTCAGGGTTTCACACAGACATACAGACATACATGCATACACAAGACCAAGAGAAATAATAATTCACTTCTAGATGAAGGAAAAGCCAAATGTTTTCATGAGGGATGGTGAAGAGATAATGACAAATTTAGTGGATTTAACTTCTGTAGTGGTCACTTGGAGAATCAGAGAATCTCAGATTAAAATCCTCTTCCATCTCGGTCACTATCTCCTGGATTTACCCCAGTTTTTTTTTCAAGGCAACTAGGTGGCAAGGTGGACAGAGCACTGGATTTGGAGTCAGGAAGACCTGGGTCCAAAATTAATTTTGGGAACCTACTATTTGACCTTGAGTGAGTCACTTAACCTCTCTCAGCTTCAGTTGCTCCATCTATAAAATGGGGGAAGCAATAGCTCCTAATTTGTAGGGTTATTATAACGATCAAATAATACAGTACATAAAGTCCTTTACACACCTTTTAATATTATATCAATGCTAACTACAATAATTAGTTCTTATTAAATACTGGTGAGAAGTCAAGACAATGAGCGATGAAGAAAGGTCTTCAGACATGGTAAGGACATAGTTCTTTTCACATAACTATTTCAGTATTACAGGCCATTAAAGAGACACTAGGTAGTGGGGAAACAAAGTTAGCAGTTACAATTGAAAGTTAGCATGTACATTGAAAAACAACTAAATAACATGTTGTTCAATCATTTCAGTTATATTTGAATGCGGCCCCATTCAGAAATTTCTTGGCAAAGCTACCGGAGTGCTTTGCCTTTTACTTCTTCAGCTCATTAGCTGAGGCAAGCAGGACCAAGCAGCTTGCCCAGGGTCATACAGCTAGTAAGCGTCCAAGGCCAGACTTGAACTCATGAAAACAAGTCTTCCTGATTTCAAGCAGGCACTCTATTTACTGCTGCCATCTAGTGACTCATTAGGAGGTTAAACCACTTATTTGAAATTCAGACCTGTTCTTGCTCTGAAACACAGTTTTAGAGAGTAGTCTAAACTATTAAGAGTTTAAGAGACCTGCCCAGGGTTACAGAGAGAGCCTGTGTCAGAAGCTGACTTTGAACCAGGACTTTCTGGCTTCACAGCTAATCTTCTAACTACTATACTATACTTTATCTTTGCACAACGGATTTAATCAAATAGAAAGAACATGGTGCTGGTCATGGAATCTTCTTTCAGAGATTGCCATGACATGTTGGGAATTCTTTTAAAATGGAATAAACATTTTTTGTTAATGAAACAAAAGAAAATTAAATAAAAACTGGAACCTAGTCAAGTGGTATAGTAGATAGAGGGCTGCAATTGGAGTCTTGAAGATCTGAGCTCAAATATTGCTTCAACAGTTTACTAGTTATGTTAACTGTGAGTTAGTCACGAAACCTCTGCCTGCCTCAGTTTCCTTTCCCTTAAAATAGGGATAAAATAGTGCCTACTTTTTAGGATTGTTGTCAGCATAAAATGAGATAATGTTTGTAAAGTGCTTTAACAAATCTCAAATCACTATCTATATAGATGCAAGTTAGTATAATTATTAATTTCTACTGACTTATTGGAAAATATTTGAACAACTGTTCTATGACCTTAAAGGAATATTACTCTGCTGCAATAAATGTGAAAAATACAGATGAATTTGAGATTTGGGATGGTCTGATTCGGAACCAAAAAACCAATACACATGATAACTACAGCAATGCAAAGGAAAATAACATTAAAAGATATCAGAATTCCAATCAATATAATAATCTTTTTTTTTTGTCTTTTTGGAGGGGGGAAGGTAGGGCAATTGGAGTTAAGTGACTTGCCAAAGGTCACACAGCTAGTAAATGTTAAGTATCTGGGTTGGGATTTGAACTCAGGTCCTTCTGCCTCCACGGCCACCTAGCTGCCCCGATAATGGGTAATCTTGACTTCCAAAAACTGACATTTAGATATAATTGAGGTCCTCTTGATATAGAGTCAATGGATGCCTGGTAGGGAATGTGGCATACACTGTTAGATATGATCAAGGATTAAGGAGAAGAGTTACTGGGAAGTGACAGACATACTTCAAAAGCATTACTAAAATGTTTTAAATAGTGTAAATTCTCATCTCATTGAAATAACTTGTGTAATATGGCCTGAAAATGAGGAAATGGACCAGGTGACTCCCCAAGGCATGTCTCAGATCTATCTATAATCTTATGGATACATTTCTTTACTTGAAGCATTTTGCTTGGCTAACGGTGTTTCATCTGTTTATAACAATGACCTTCCATTAAAAACAAAACCAAAAAACTCTAGACCTAAACTTTTAGTCCATTTCAAAGTCATATCTAAATATTTCTACTCTACCTAAAAGTTATAACACTTGGCTCCACCACATGCCAATGCGGCAGGTACCCAGCAAAACAAAACAACCCTAGGGCCTCTTTTTTACAGACTCTGGTGTACAACCTGCTTGGTTGGTATGATTTACTTGCAAGATGCTGGAGTTTTATGGAATAAGAAGGGATTTAACCTCTTGTTTTATTTACACAGATGGGATTTTCTAAAGTGGACATTTACTAGTGCATGTATCATTAGCATGTGAAGGTTTATGAAACTATATCTTTACCAAATAAAAGCCACAAACAATGGCAGCCATGAGAACAACAGCAGCTATCTTCTCATACTCAAGACCTGAAATATAGGTGCAAGTTAAGTTCCATATGCCACATCCTTCCAAAAGTACCTTCATTATTTTTCCTAAATCATGCCTTAAATCCCTCTCAAGAAGTTCTCATGGAAAGGGAAGCTCTGAAGGAAAATTCCATGCCTCAGGATGCCAATCAAGCTCTTCAGGACTTTTAAGAATGATCAAGAATGATACCACTCTGAAAAGTGCAAACACCAAAAAGGGGATACTTAACCCAAGCCCCTTTCTTTCCACGTCCATCTTTCAAAGACTTCCTCATGATTTTTTCTCTCTTCCATTACTTTTATTTCTTAGAAGGGCAGGTTGTTTGCATTTTACATGAATAAACCTCATTTTCACTGATATCTTTTACTTTTTTCCCCTTACTTTCATTTCCTTTACCCAGTGAGCCAACCCTTGAAAGTAAGATTTAAAATGAAAGATAAAAAAAATTCAGCTTAATAAAACTAACCAGTATATCAACTGAATCTGACACCATATGTGATATATCATACTGACTGTACTCCAATTGTATAAAGAAGGAACAGAGGAGGATTTTTCTCCACTCTCTTCCAGAACCAAACTCACTACTGGAATTTCATGGGGATTTTTTTTGGGGGGGAGCATGTTCTTTGCTTTGTATAATGCTGTATTATGTACAGTGATTCTGTTGAGCACAATTCATACGTGGAACATGGAGAGCAAAATAAAATAATCTCATATAAAGATTTAATTAGACACATTGAGCGAATGCTTATATTGCGGGCTGGAGATTAGTCTCATTGAACCTCCAGAGAAAGGTTCTCCATGGGTTTGCTTATTGGGGTGTGATAAGAATAATAGCTACATTTCCTACACCCTACATTCAAACTTTCCCTCCCATATGCAGGCCAAGTACAGATGTATGTGGCTGTTTTGCTCCCCTAATTTCCTAGGTCTATGGACAGCCACGGACACATCTGGACATCCTCCTAGAGGTACTGAGTGCCTGTTATGTTCTCATTGTCACACTTCTCATTGAATCACAGATACATATCAGAGCCAAGATGTGGGAGATACCACAGTGTGTTAGGCAAGATGGTTTACTTATGAAGCAAGACTTCCATAGCTATTGTCAGTAGACCCATGGGGTTCCAGCCTCTCTCCCACTCTAAAGTTGTTTGTAGATTGCATATAAAGGTAGGGAAAGTTTGGACTTATGAATGGCTGCTTAGTTATTCTATTTCAGTGGTAAAACTGTATGTTTTGGAAAGAAGATGAATAGGGAAAGCTAGTACCTCTTCACGGTTAAGGGCCGTAGTTTCTTATCTTCTTATACACCTTTCTCTATGTGTCTGCTTTTCTAGGTTGCGTGTATCTGAGGGGATTCTTTTGTACTATGCCATCCTTCAAGATGCTTGAGGTCTCAGGCACAGAAGACACCTAAGGATTAGGTAAGGATGCCTTTTGAAAGAAAGTTGTTGACAGTGGCATCCTTGATAACACTTTCTAAACCCTTCCCTAGTCAATCAGGCATTTATCTCAGAGGTCATGAAGCTCTAGTAGTAAGAGATTACTGACAGTACTAGGGAATGTCTCTTCATACTTGCAAAACACATACTTCCCCATCTAAAGAAAGGGATAAAGTATAATTAGATTCAATTATACTATAGTTATTCTGTAACTGGCAAGTACAGTCAAAATACACCATAGTACTAATTTTCTTGTTGAGTTGTTTTACATAGATGCAGTGGATTTACTTATATTACACAATAGGAAAACAAGAATTAGAACTAGGGAAACTTCCTAAGGAACCAAGAGATTAGGGACATACACACACACACACAAACACAAACAACAACAACCACCTTACGTTTATAGAGAATGTTAATTTTATCATAAGCCTATGAATTATATAGGAGGATTATTTTCACTCCTGGTTTACCAATAAGAAAAGTGAAGCTAAATGACTTTACCAGGATCAAATATACAAAAAATATCCAAGAAAGGAAGTGACCTCACTTCTTACATTTCTTAACTATGTATTATTAATATATCCCTTATGTTTCTAAAATAAGTCCTCTTTCCACAATACCAAGCTGCCCCCCCTCCCCCGTAGACATTAAACAGCTGACAAGAGCATCAAATAGTAGAGAAGAAGCCCTGTGAGTTTCAGGAGGGGCTAGCTTGGGAACAACTGGAATGACTGCCATCCCTTCTTAGGGTATATTCCAGAAAGGGTAAGTAGGAAGAAAGACTCAGTGAATGGGGACCTCAGACTCACAGAGACAAAGCCAATGAAAGAAGACATGGCCAGGTCCTGGGTAATGCAAATAATGAATCCCCTGAATGGCATATGTATTTGAAATTATAATTATGTAACATAGGGTAATGGGTTCCAGCCCAATGGAATTATGTGGTGCACATTTGAACGATGTGACCATCTCAGGGGATTCACATAGAAGACTTTTAAGTTTGCAGCCTATGATGAAGCACAATAGTTAATGTAGTCTCTCCGTCCATGTTCAGCTGAGAGTTCTCTATTACCTCATGGGTCAAAATGATTCCTGTCTCCCCCAGAACCTGTAAGCAAAAGCCTGGTCTAATGGAATTAGCTTTCTCATGGATACAGATAGGTAGTATAATGGGTAGAGCTCAGGGCCTGGAGTCAGCAAGACCTGAGTTCAAATCTTGCCTCAGATACTTAATGGTTGTTTGACCCTCAGTAAGTCACATAACCTCTGTCTGCCTCAGTTTCCTCATCTAGAAAGTGGGGATAACAATAGTACCTCTTTCTCATGTTTATTGTGAGGATCAAATAAGACAATAATCCTAAAGAATCTGGCAGAGTGCCTACCACATAGTAAGTGCTATCGAGATGTTAGCTGTCACTACTATTCTCTTGAGTTAGAACTGTTTCCCTTGCAAATCTTATAATGGGGTCCTCTCAGTCATGGTACTATGGAAAGAACACTGGTTTATGAGTCAGAAGACTTGGATTCAAATCCCACTTTTGATGCTTATTAGTTTTGTGAGCTTATGCAAATTACTTAATCTCCCCAGGCTTCAGTTTCCTCATCTAAAAAATGAGGGAATTGGACTAGGCGGTCTTTGAGATTTCTTCCATCTCTCTATCTCTGATTCTGTGATACATTATCCTTCTTTTCTCAAACATCTGGTGTCACAACCTGGGAAGTAATTACAAGCACTGAACAAAACCATAATCGATTCTTGTTGCCTCTCATTCTGAAACTTTAGTTGGATGCACCATAGGAAAAGCTCTCTTCCCTCTACAATGATCCATCTGCTGGCACACATCAGGGAATTAGCTCCCAGAGTACATCAGTATTGTACATTCAGCTTGAATTATGAGCTTATACCCAAATAACCTAAATAAATCTGCTTAAACACATTGCAGCCCATTACTGATTTGCCTAATTCTTTATTTAACACAGGATCATGGCTGAGCACTTGCCTTCCAGACCCTCTCAGACATCCGCAGGGAAATATGGCAAGCCCCAGAGCATGCCACTATTTATCCAAGGAATCTTGGAGTCTTCTGAGCTCTTCCTTCCAAAAAAAGGCAAGAATCCAGAAATAACTGTGTAAACCATTCATCACTTCACCTTAGCACCCTCCCATCTGCTGTGTATCTTGTCCAGTTGGAGGATTTCTTGGAAGAACCACTAACCTAGCCGGCAATTGTGAGCTCTTCATTCTGCCATTATTCTCGATCTTCCCAGCTTGCAGTCTGACAATCTATTTGACACTGAGTTGGAAGGAATCATATCATGAAGGAGAGTCAGGGGGTTTAGTTCATTCTAAGGAACAGTGAAGAAGGCTCCAAGTGCCAGAAGTCTGCCAAGAGAAAAAACTGCCACTTGGCAGTGCTTCCATGTGGAATCAAGCATTTTCTCATGGAGAGAAACATTGACTGATAATAATTCAATGTTTGCTGGCTCTTGTTTCCAACCACAATCTAGAGAGGAGGACTGGAGTAGCTTAGCCATTGGTCAACATCATCACCAACTAATTCAAATGTATTACACTCTAAGCGCTTATGACACTGTTGCTGACCTTGAGGAACTTATATTCTAGTTGCAAAATCAAGACACAAGTATATAAAAATAAAGAAACAGGCAAGTACATGTTGTGTCAAATGTATATATTAGATATTTTAAAACTTTTTTGATCACCCATCTGTTTAAAAAAAAAAGGACTATGCACTCCCCAATATATGTTGGCTTACTTATACAAGATAAATACAAGCATCATAGTAGAACTGGATAGAGAGCTGGCCTCAGAGTTAGGAAGACCTGGGTTCATTCAATAAAGAGTAGGTACCTACTATGTGCTAGGTTAAGTGCCTCTGCCATATATAGGCTATATGATCTTGGGCATGTTATATAACCTTTCAGGTTTCTAGGCAACTTTCCAAGTTAATTTGCAAAACAGATTCCCTCTTGCACTGCTAGAGGGAATATTCTCATCAATGAATTCCCCATACCAATGAAATCACAGGCACAGTCCCCATGCCCATCTACTACTGTACAATTAGGTATTTAATAAACCTTACCTTAAAAATATAAAATAAAAAGAACAAGATGAAGATAAAATAATAATTGGTACTTGAGGTAATAGGAAGCTATTGGTTTTTATTAAGTGGGTGGGTAGGGAGCAACATGGTCAGAGCTATATTTTAAGAAAATAACTTGGGGGGGAGGGGGAGGAGAAGGATAGAGAGAAAATTTGGCACTCAAGGGATTGTAGAACTGAATGCTGTAAATTAAAGTAAATAAATTTTATAAATAGTCACTGAAAAAAAAAGAAAATTACTTTAGCACAAGACTTCTTGTCTGTGGCATGGACCTTTTTGGTAGTCTAGTGAAACCTATAGATTCCTGATCAGAATAATGTTTGTAAATGAATAAAATAATGATATGGGGTTACAAAGAAAACTAAGTATATTGAAATACAGTTATAATTTAAAAATATATACATTTATGAACCTCAGTTGCCTGGGGACAAGTAGACAAGAGTGGAGAGAGGGCCATAGCAGAGACCAACTAGGATGCCATTTTAATAGTCCAAATGAGAAGTGGTGAGAGTTTGAATTAGCAAGGTGGCTACATAAGTATGATAAAGGGGAGAGATGTCAAGGTGTTGGGAAGACAGAAAAAAACAACAACTAGTTAGCTTTATGAAAGGAAAATGAGGATCCATGAATACTGGCAAAGCTGTAAATCAGGGTGACTAGAGTGCCTTCAAGTATGGTGGTACCCTCAACAGAAACAAGGAAGTTTGTAAGAGAGGTAGGTTCTGGCAGATAGGGAAGGGTAATGTGTCCTCTATCAGACATGTTGAGTTTGAGATGCCTATGAGACATGTTGTTGGAAATGTTCAATAAGCAGTTAGTAACATGGGACCCAAGATGAGGTGAGAGATTGCAGCTGAATACACAGATAACAGAGTCATCTGCATACAGATTATAATTTCTCCACTCATGGGAGCTCATGGAATCACGCAGTAGAGGAAAGTACAGAGAAGAGAATGGTGCTAAGGACATAACTTTGGGTAACACCCACTCTTTCTTCACTGAGGGGAGATATATAGAGGATGACTAATAAAAGGGACCAAGAAGGAGCTATAGGATAGGTAGAAGAAACAAGAAAAGCGTTATCATGGAAATCCAGAGATAAGAGAGCAGTTATCCAGGAGAATCAAACGATCAACAGTGCAAATGCTGTCACGTCATGAACTGTATGAAAGACCTACTGTGTGCCAGGCACTATGTTCAGTGCTGGGAGTACAAAGAAGGACAAGACAGCATCTGCTCTCAAGGAGCTCACAGTTTGATGAAGACAACAACATGCAAATTACTATATACAGGACAAATTGGAAATAATCAAGAGAGGGAAGATAGTAGAATTAAGTCCAAATTAGTAAAAGGCTTCCTCTAGAAGGTGAGATTTTTAGCTGGCACTTGGAGGAATCTAGGCAGGTGAGAAGACAGAAATGAGAGGGTGAAGAAGATTGCTTGTATTTATAATACCATTTATGGATTTTAATTCCATGGTGATAGGGGTATAGCATGGGAAGCAAAAGGGAGGATAATTGAGGTCCTACCCAATTTTTCCAGTTCTTTTCCAAGTTTAGTCACCTCTAGATGAAAGGATGTCCTTTGAAAATTGAACAAGGTGAGTTTAGCACAAATGAAAGGAGTCACTACTGGGTAATAATCTTTGGAACTCATTAACTCAAGAGAAGACTGAGAATACAAATGTATAAAAAAAAGGGTGGAGACAAATTTACAAATGACAAGCCCATAAATAGCTAATAAGAGAGGGTGGGCTATAACAAAACACGGTTATCTTACAATATGTCCTGTGGGATACCTGTTAAAAGCAAAATATTGGGCTGAATGAGTCCTGATTCTGTCCTAGAATAAAAATGCCTAGTTTCAAGTCTCTAATTCTCCTTCTTTGCTCCACTCTGCAGCCCTGTGAAAGAAGACTATAAAAAATGATTTCCCCCCTGGAATAATAAAGTATTGCAATAAGAATTCAAAACACAGTAAGGTTCTTAGAAAAGCTGCATATTTCTGCTCATGTTATATGGATACAAAGATTTGGGCTCCGAATCCCACAGACTCTAGGAAATCAGGAGAATTTATTCATAGGCAGAAAATACTCCTAGAAGTGACATGCTTTCCATAATAAGCAACTTCCCCATACAGTAACAATTCTAAATTTCCCTTGGACGATTTGAAGGAGTTGTATGTAGATAGGGACTCCCCCCCCCCTTCTTAAATCAATGTTTATGGATTTGTGTGTCTAAAGTATCTTGGGAATGTTTGCAAAGTAAGAGGCCCCAGGAATGATATTGTATTGTGATGTAAATATCCTATTCCTCAAGGAAGATACCTCTAGGAAGATACTAAGCCTATTTTATTAGTATTTTTTTTAAGATCAGAGATGATTATGCAACATAAACATCATTGTCTCCAGGTCTTTCCCCCCAAAATTTATCTATCATTCTAGGGAAAAAAACAGCCCACATATTTAGGATGGGTGGGGGTAAAAACTAATGTGGATCATCAAGGAAAAATAACAATTTAAGGCTGAGTGGTATATAATGGTAAGAGACATCAGTGAGGCGTCCAAGAGGCCTGCGTTCTGATTCTTATTGTGCAGTTGTTGTCAGTTGTGCTGACTCTTCATTGACCACATTTGAGGTTTTCTGGGCAAAAATACTAGAGTGGTTTGCCATTTTCTTCTCTAGTTCATTTTATAGATGAAGAACTGAGGCTAATAGGGTTAAGTGACTTGCCCAGGGTAACACAGCTACTAAGTGTCAGAGGCCAGATTTGAACTCAGGAAGAGGAGTCTTCCTGACTCCAAGCCTAGAGCTCCAGTGACTGCACCAGCTAGCTGCCACAGCAATTATCTGACCTGCTAAATGTTTTCCATTTCTGATTCCAAAGGTGCTTATTCCTGATTCTTAAAAAAAAAAAAAAAGTGAAGCCCCCATACTCCAAAGTGGTTTGATTTATCCAACAGAGGCAAATGTTGTTCAAGTGTGGATCATGATTCCTGATACCTTCTGCACTGATCGTGGATTAGACATGAGGAAATGAACACCCTTGTTAATTGTTTGGCTCAGGTTTGCTCCTGTGTATTCTAAGAATGAGTCCAAGTTGTTCCATACCAAATGATCCTTCTTGGTATATTTCAGAGTGGGGTCAATTTCCCAATTCAATTTTCATAGATTCCTTAAGAACATCTGGACTAGAGATGATTTATTTGGGCTGGAAAGAATTTGCTCAGTCTTCCTAGTCCAGACTTGCTTCCCTATGCTTCAGAGTTGGAGAACATGGCAAAGACAATCTGATTCCAATATTCATGTCTTCCACTTTCATACCTTTATGGAATATGATTTCCTTTACCACTGTTTTCTACCTCATTCAACAGGGCATTTTTTTTTCTCAAATTCAGTCTTAGGGAGGCTGATAAAGTGTGATAGAGGGCAGTGCTAGTCTAAAAGAGAAACAGGTTCAAATCTCTCCTGACACTTATTAGATATATGGCCGTAGACAAGTCACTTAATCCTTCTGAGTCTCTGATTCCTCAGATATAAAATTACTCTGATGTCTTTAGTAGCTGACTTAAAAGTTTGTCATGGCAAGATGATGTCTGTAAAGTTTTCTATAAGTATCAGGTATTAATGATGTATGGTTTCTCTTATGCTCTAATTTAATTTTGAAAAAGAAGTTGGAGGGTAGAGATTGGTGGTAGTCACAAACTGAAGTGTAAGGATAACTATCATGCATTTATGTGGAATGGTTAAAGAGGTCAGTGAATGAATGGACAGATGGTTGGATGGATGTGGATTACCTACCTGACATGTCCCAGTACAGTTATGGGAAATAAGGGAACAGTCAGCATCAACGACTCCCTTCTCCTTTAGATTTCTTTCCTTCCTTGGTTTCTATATACAGCCTCTCTTTTTCTGCCCCATGAACAAAGGATGGTAACTATGGATTCAACTTTGTCGCTACAATCTTGCTTATTTCTACCATTCCTAACTGGTATCTGTTCTTAGATTTAACTAGCTCTTGATCTGGATCTAAGATGCAGACCTCACTGGTTTAAACACTGGACTTCTGTAACCCCATGACAGAAAGCAATAGATTAAAAGGACAAATGTTTGAAAGTAAAGTCACTTAATCATTTTATTCTTTCCTTTTCTCATCTACAATATACAGACACTACTGGCTTAACTAACTTCTCATGGTGATTTTAAAGATAAAATGAGAGAATAGAAGTAAATGTGCTTTGAAAAAGTGCTAAGTGCTATACAGATGTACAGAATTTTTGAAACTTTGGAAGGAGGAATAGAGTTATTTTGGTTCCTGTGCAGAAGGTGAGATGGATGGTACAGGTAGAGAATTCTTTGACTTTTTGCAGGTGTCTCCTTGATTCCTGTAATTGTTTTCTCCTCCTCCATGTCCTGATTCTACCTCGCTTTCTTTGGCACTAAATGACAGGTGTTTTACAGATGAAATTTTTCATAGATGTATTTGGCAGGATGACATTAAGACAGCAGAATCTTTGTGGCTTAGGTATTAAGAGAACTTTCCTACTATGGGGAGGATTTAATTATATGAAAACAAGTAGATAACTTTTGCAGAGGTGTACTGAAGACAGCGCATACAGGCTCATGAGAGCCGATTGTTAAAATTTCAGTGTGAATGTTTACAGCTCAGAAATCCAGTATAACAAATCAGGACTTGATTTATTGTCTTATTCAAAGTCTAGACTTAATAAAATGATGGAGAAAAAGGCCAATAATGGAGATTAATCTTTTTTTTTCTTTTTGGAGGGCAATTGGGTTAAGTGATTTTCCCAAGGTCACATGGCTAGTTTTTGTGCTAAGTGTCTGAGGCCACATTTGAACTCAGGTCCTCTTGACTCCAGGGCTGGTGCTCTATACACTGCATCACCTAGCAGCCCCAATGCAAATTAATCTTAAAAGTGTGCCATACATGCTTTTTTTTTATTTTAGGGAGATAGTTTTTAAACATTTAGTAGCTGACCACTTCTTTTCCTCCACTAGTATACATCAAGAGAAATATCTGGCACACAAGAACTGGAAATTGAGGGGATGCCCATCAATTGGGTAATGCCTGAAAAAGTCGAAATATATAAATGTAATGGAATATTATTGTGTCATAAGGAATGATGAACAGGCAGACTTCAGAAAATCCTGGAAAGACTTATATGAAGTGATGCTGAGTGAAGTGAGCAGAACTAAGAGAACATTGTTCACAGAAGCAGCCACAGTGTGTGATGACTGATTTTGATAGGCATTCTCAGCAATGCAAGGACCTTATATTATTCTTGCCAAGAAAATCCCAAATGGGGTCATGAAGAGTCAGACAAGACTGAACCACAGCAATAATACCTAGCACAGTGATATATATATATATATATATATGTATGTATGTATATATATATATATGTGTGTGTGTGTGTGTGTGTGTATTTTTGTATGTATGTGTGTATATATCTATATAGAATACATTCAGAAGTATTTCTTGATAAATGAGTGAATAGTTCACTGAAAATAAATAAAGAATAATATAAGATCAGACCCACTAGACCAAACTACCCTGAACAAGTCATTTAATCCCTCACTGCACCAGGCAACTCTCAAAAACTATAAATTTGAAGAGTTGCTGATGTGTACTAATAGAGGGTGTGTAGGGAAAGAAAGAAAAGGAAGTGAGGGAAGGAGAGAAAAAAGGAAATAAAGAAGGGAGGATGATTTACTAAGCACATTAATCCCTTATTATGTGCCAAGCATTGTCTTGAAAAAATAGAAGAGAAGTTGTGTCCCCGTTGGGCTGATCCAAAGGGACAAGTACATTCTTAGATAAGGTCCCCAGGAGTAGAGATCCTCAGGGTAGTAGGTCCTGCATGAGCTCTCTCATTTTGTGTGCACACAGTTTTCCCACTCTACAGTAATTCTCCAGTAGAAATGGAAAGCTGTCAATCAGGTTAGCAGCCCTGGAGTAAAATTACCCAATGCTGGTTTATGTAAAATCCTCCCTAATGATGCTGGTGAGGATGGTGCCTAATGTTGAGGCATGACTGTAGCTTAAGGCCCACTAGCTCTGCATTTATAAACCCTTGGGGCTTCTCTGACTCAAAGTTGAAGCAAAAGCCAATCAGGAGCTTCAGATTCTACTGTGGACAGATGGCAGAGAAAACTTGATTGCTTGCCTCCACATATCATGCCCAATCCCTGCTGTCCTGCTTCTAGGAACCATGCTATCTATGTAGAGATTGCTCCTTGAAGCTCAATGGCCTGATGCCTAGAAAATGTTCAAAAAGATTGGGGGTCCTGGGGGACCTATATGACCTCCTTGGTTAAAAGGAGGGGTTGAAAGTGTTACTATTCACAAGGCACCTTTGCTGCCCTCAACTGAATATCCTTGCCAGCAAAAATGTAAATGAAGAGATTACCTCTGCCACCATGATACCTGGGTCACTTAAGGTCCCAAACGGGGCTCAGATTACAGGAAAATCAGACACAATTGAGATAAGGGGCTTTGTCCAAACTATCCCGACATTTTTAAATTTACCACTGCAGTTTTCTCCTATGGGCCATTAGGGAGACTTTGGTGGATACAATTTGAAGAATGAGGAGTCTGTCAAGCACTGATGCTTTGCAAGGAAGTATTGCTTCAGAAGAGACAGCTCATAACACGCCAGAAAGGACAGCATCAATCACCACTGGTTCCACTATCTGATGGCATTGAATAGAATGCCACCACAGCATCTCAGGGTCATGTATCAAGCAGTCCGAACCGCCATGGAAGGTAGGGAAAGGAAAAGAGGATTTGTCAAACACTACTGCACACTTCTCTTGGGAACTGAGATTGGAGAAAGAACCAAGAGGTTTTGCAGCCTGTCATGGGTACGCTTTCCAACCAGAAGAGTCACTGGATAGCCTTGTGCTCGGGGGACATTTCTCACTGATGAGTTCTTTTGACCTGAGTCTCTGTTCCAACTCTGCAAAGATGATGCTTCAGAAAGAACTTAGGACCTTAGATTTGGAGGAGACCAGAGAAACCACAAAATCCAAGCAACACTAGAAATAAATCCTTACTACAACATATTCGGACAAGTAGTCATCTAGCTTTTGCTTGAGGGTCTCAAGAAAATACCCTCAAAGCCCTAAGTTTTATTAATTTTTTTGGTTTGTTCTGAATTTGTGATCTCATCAATCTAGGAACTCCTGATATAAAAAGTCCTTTCTCAAATCAAAACTCTTCTGTAACCAATAATCTCATAGAGTTTCAAAGGCTACCAAGAAGTTCAGGGACTTTACTCATGGGCATATATATCAGAGGCAGGCTTTGCACCCACATCTTTTCCTGATTCCAAAACTGGCTCCCAATCCAATATTCCATGCTAGCTCTCACCCTAAGACTTTCTCCATCAAATTAATCACACTTTATAAGAAACCCGAAGTATTCAATATTTAGTACCCAACACTATGTGGAGGGCTGTGGAAAGATAAAATGAAATAGACCTTATCAGCCTTCAGAGAGGGATGGGAACACTTTGGTGCTTTGTGTGGGATGTAATCTCAATGTTCTCAGTGGAGGGTGAATCCTAGTGAAAGACGGATCAATCTTTCTCCCCCACCCCCAACACTCTTCCCATTTGCAACCTTATAATCAATAATATTATTGTTTCTAGCTGCTACCCACTGACTCATGACTACTTGAGCCTAAAGAACACAGGACATTGAAGTTTTGACTTTTGAACCAGGATTCAGTCAACAGTCTTTCTACCCAGATCTCCCTGGAATCCTTTGGTCTCCATTTTGCCCCAACACATATGACCTCACATGGAATTTCTCTGTGAGCAAATCATATACCCTCATTTCAGCAGACTAAAAGCTGCTTGAAGGCAAGAACTGAGATGGTGCCCCCTCTCCCCTCATCTTGTTTCCCTAGCATTGAGCATAGTGGCTTGCATTAAAAGATCATTAACTAATGTCTTAGAGAAGGAAATGGCAGACCACTCTAGTATCTTCACCAAGAATGAGACCACAAAGAGTCGGACACAACTAAAACAACTGAACAACAAAGAACAAATGTCTATTTAAGTAGAAGAGGAAGAGACTCCAAAATTTTTCAGCTCACATGGCCCTCTCATGTTCTCCTGTTCTCTGGTCCTTTGAGGAAGTGAAGCGCTATAGAATACATACATATATAGAACACAATGAGTACAGAAAGGAAGCAAACTAGAGCCCTCTGAAAAGTTTTCCAGTTGATCATTTCCCCCCTTTTCTACTTGGTTTTTCAACTTATGTCAGCATTTTGGGGTTTACAAAGCACTTTATGGACATTCTCTCATTTGATCTTCACAACAACTCTGTGAGGTGGGTGCTATTTTTACCCCCATTTTACACATAAGAGAAGTGGGGCTCAAAGAGGTTATGATTTGCCTATGGTCCCAAAGATTCACAAATTGTGGAAGAGCTTTCGATCTCAGGTGTTCCAGACTCCCAAATCTAGTCCTTCAGCTATTATGCATTTACCTGCAGCAACTTCCCAAGGACTGACCGCTACTGTGCTTCACATCTATCACCTGTCTCAATAATATAATCAGCAAAACTCTCAGAGCACATGATTCAAAATGGACAGCAGAATAAGGAAAGTAGATAAGATATGAGACTTGACTGCCTTGAAAATGCCTCAAGTTTCTAAGTCCTCAGATACTGTCTCCTATAATCCCTTCTTTTCCTTAACCCTCTAAAGGAATCAAGAGAAAGACAGTGGTAGTTAAAGTCTCCTAGCTCTTCTCCAGAGCCTTCTTACCTTGGTTCCTGGGGCTGCTTCCTCTTCAAGAAGCTCTTCCATAGTCACAGCTCCTCAAGAGAGGCGTGAAGAACCAAGAAGATCAGATCTGTGCGGCCGCACAGTCTGGCAGTGCAATCAGCATTAAAAATAACTACTTCTCATCTGTTCAAACTAATCACGTTTTTTTTTTTTAAGACAAAAACACCCCCAAGTCCACAGCAAAATTCTCAGCAAATAAGAAATGTTACTTATTATTTCTGTTCAAGGCTAGTGAATACTGAGGGTGCAGAGAGGAACTGAGTTCAGCCAAGGGGTGTTCTTGTGGCTGCTGAATGAAGAGGCAAGAAGGGGCAGGAAGGGGCATCACCTGAGAGTCAGGTGACTAAAAACCCAAGCTGATTTCTCTGTTGTGTGACTATGCAATGAAGGTACCTGGAAATCTGGCTTCTAGTGCCCTAATTCCAAACTGAGGTGTGACCTTTTCTCAGAGAAATATGCAGAATCTCTGGAAGTCTGCCCCAGCCCGCTCCTATCCAGATTCTATACTGATTTCAATAAAACTTTATTTGCATATACCTCCACATGGCACAGACCTTTTCTCACCTATAATCACTTGTTTCTTAATGCTCATTCTGTAATTGATTCTATGAAAGAACACAGAGTAGGAGATTTACTGCATGACTTTTATTGGCTAGATCACTTAACCTTTCTGTGGTTCAGTTTTCCCTTCTATATAATGGGAAGCATAACCCTTAGCCTTCAATGTCTTATAAAGATTGTTGTGCAGATGAATTGATGGAGAAAGCAGATATGAGAGGACTTTGAGTTGCACAAAAAAAGACTTAAATGATCATTGTTAATATTAGCAAATGGTTACTTCCTAAAAGATACAGACAAGGTGAGTGATTTTCCAAAGCCCATACATGCATCTAGTTAGAGAAGGGGCAAGGACAAGAATCCAGGTTCAAAGTCTATTGCTTTTCCAATCACACTAATTAAAGTATGGAGGGACTGGAAATAGGAAATGATTTGTGTTTGAGACAGGTCCTCCAGTGGAGACTGGCATGGTATCTGTGTGTGCTTGTACAGTCTGACATAGTGGAGGGTGGAGAAATGACAATTTTGTGGAACCTTTAGCAATGACCTTAACAGTTAGCATCTATTTTCCATTATATATAGTAAACTGCCACAGGATAAATAACATGCCACCTTATTTGCTAACATCAGGAGCTGTCACTTTCAACAATAAACTGGAAATACAGGAAGGCACATCCCCTCTTATAATTAGCATTAGGCATTGAAAAGAGATCTTAGAAGTATTTGGCATGCCTCTAAATAGCACATATAGTCCAGGATTATTTATTTGTTGCTCCAAACTGCTTTGCACCTGACTTCACTCAATGTCCTCTCCTCACTGAATTCCTCACTACCTACAAGGCCTATTCAGCTTCTACTATTTCAGTCAAGCTTTCCTTGTCTACCAAAGACTGAAAGGACTTCTCCCTCCCCTGAACTCCTCCTCACTGCCTGACCTCCTCACTTGGCACTAAACACTTATTACATTGAGTGACTTATATTTTTTAGAGTCCTTTTCTCACTTGAAATCTCAATTCTCCTATCATTTCCCCCTTGACACCTACTCTGATCCCTGCCCCCTGCTCTCACCTTCCTAAACTTTACCTGTATCCTCCGTGTGTGTGTGTGTGTGTGTGTGTGTGTGTGTGCACGTTGTGTTCTATATTCTACTCTCAGAAGAATATAAGCTCCTTAGGGGTAAGAACTGTTTCAGCTTTGTTTTTGTATCCCCGAAACTTGGCAGTGTGCCTTGCCCACAGTAGGTGCTTAATAAATATTGTTGAGCTGAATTTATATCTACATATGCATTGTGGATATGTGTATATATATACATATATACACATACATACTATATACTTATACACATACATATATGACTAGACTATAAATACTTTGAGGGTTGGGAACAAATCATACCTCTCTGTAGCATGCCTGTGTCTTTCTGTCTCTGTCTCTGTCTCTTTCTCCTCTTTAGAGCCTCCTACAATTCCAAGCACACATTTAGGCATTTAACAAATTAGTGTTGACTGTTGGATGAATTACTTTTCATAGCAGATGTAAAATTTCATATTCCATCTCTTTTCCTGAAGGATATGATTTTAGTCAAAGGGCTGAAGCTGATCTCCAAGATAATGAATAAACTGGTCAATGACCTCAAACTCAGGGGACAGTGGTGAAGAAGCAGAGCCATAGCCCAAAGATGACAAGGCCTTGGAGCAAGGGACAGTGGAGGTACCAAAGAAGGGGATAATTCAGCACCAAGAAATGGGAGGTTCAGCAGATGGGAGAAGTGAAGGAGGAGTCAGAGTGACGCTCTGGACAATACAGGCCAGACAAGAACTCAAGGTTCTAGGTGGGATATAAAAGATTTGCTGGAGAAAAAAAATGGGAATTCCCAAATGGTATGTTTTCCTAGTGACATAAGATGGCTATGGCCTCCTAGGGACTGGATGTCTAGCAGTGCCTTGTACTTAGCAGACACTCAATAAATATGTGTTGAATTGGATGTGACACATGCCCAAACTACATTAATAAGAATCAGGACACCTTAAGAGTTGGAAAAGATTATACAGGCCAACCTGGCTCACATTGTAGAGAGCCCTTCTATCACATCCCTGACAGACAAGATAAGGAGGTGGAGGGGAGGGTGGGAGCAGAGGCAACTGAGATGTTGAGTAACGTCTTATCAGCAATGGCAGAAGGAACTTGGTGTGTTTAGTATGGAGGGGTGGAGATTAAGGGGGCACTCAAGGCAGATCTTCAAACACTGAAAGAGGTAGCTATGATGCAGAAGAGAGAACAACAGACTTGCAGAGTTTTTGCTCCAGAGGACAGAACTTAAATCAACCAGCAGAAGATGTAAGAAGATGGATTTGGGATCCCAAATTAAGGTATAGATGAGGATGGGAACTGGATCTGTGATTTCATCAGCATAGTACACTTCCAGATGAGGAAATTCCCCCTTTCTCAATTCAGGTTGGTCCTTTTTCTGAAATAAATACTCTTGAAAAGTTGCCTGTATCATTCAAAGTTGAGATTCACACAGTGAATATTTATCAGAGGTGAGATTCGAACCCAGCCAGATTATCCCGGTTCTGAGGCCATCTCTTTAGTTACTGTAACATGTTTAACTCTCACAAATTAGGAAAGAATCATCAATGACCAGGTTTGGAAGGGACATATAAAGATAATTTAGCTAATTCTCCTGTCTTCAAACAAGACTATGTTGACATTTCTCCAAATTGAAGGGACTTTATTTTGTGCTTAAAAAAGCCTTCAAAATTGAGAAGGGGACTCCCACCCATGTTCAAGTTTTTATACAGTTCTTAGAGGCAGAAGATTTTCTTTCTTTAGTCTTAACCCATTTCATCCTCCATTCTTCATGAATCTGGAGATCAGTAGGTCACCACACTGTGTCAAAAACTCCTAATAAGTTCATATCCCTATTGGGAGGTGAGGGAGGTCTGAGGATACAAGCCAGCTTTGGAGAGGGCAGTTCTAGAGTTTTTGGTGTATGATACAGTAATTGGTAGGAGTACGGAGGAAAAGCTATAGAGAAAAAAGTCAGATGAGTGACAGGGACAGGAACCAGAACAAAAAAACAAAACAAAACCGAAAAAAACCCCAAAACCAAACCCTCTCACATACTGATGTAGAATCATCTTCCTATTTAAGTACTACTTTCATGATGTTCTATTCTACCTTATTTCCTACAGTTCCACAATAGACAAGCTCTACTCCATTTGGACAAGTGACCTCACTGTGCCCCATATATGCCAGGCTCCAGGCTCTTGCCTTTGCTTGGGATGCTCCTCCACTAACACCAGCCCCCAAACCTACCAATTTTCTAAGCCCTCCCTATTAAGTCCTATTTATACTCCAAAGGTGCTACCTCCTCCACTCATAGCTTTGGCATTCCCCAAGGATTCCACCCCACAACTGTCCTTCCTTCCTGGGTATCACTCACTGTAGCATCTACTTGTTCTAGGATTCACCCATTTCCCCCCTCCTCTACTAGACTATAAAGTATTGGAGGATCTGTGGGAGCTGAGTTTTACATTTCTTTTAGTTTTCCACATCATTCAACACAGATCCACAATTGTAATAGATACCTCACAGATATTGGCTGATATATGAATTGAGCGACTCAGGTAAATGACTTCCAAAATAGCTGAGAAAGAATTTGGTCGCTCTTTGTGAAAGGGTAGGAAAGGGATGTATATCCTTTGCTAGATTAACATATATTCCTCTCTCTCTACTGTGGGTTCTCTGAGAACACGTCTTGGGCCTTTTACTCTTTTTCATTTTCTTATAGTCTCTTAATTGGCGATCTCATTAGTCCATGTATACATTCATCTATTTGCCTGTTGTAATCCCACCCCACCCCAGTAAAATGTAAGCATCTTGAGGACAGGGACTGCTTTCCATTTTGGCCTTGTATTCCCAGTCCCTGGCACAGTGACATACTTATACATACAAGATAAGTAATATGTTTATTATATTGGATGGAGTGGACAAAGAGGGTGTGCCAGAGTGGGGGAGGGGGAGAATGACTATTATTTGGAAGAGAACTAGTCTTTATTTCCCTTTCTCTTGAATTAATTTCTTTTTATTATAGAAGTTTTGTTTTTACTAATAATTATATGAGGAAAAAATTCGGTATGTCTTATAAACCATTTGGACAGTAGAGAAATGATCTCCCCATAACTCCCTCCCCCCAGAAAAAAAAATTAAAGTCTAAAACCAGGTTGGTCCCTTTGATTCCATTCCTTTTCATGTTATTCTGTGTGTGTCATGTGAAAGCAAGGTTGCTATGGCAACCACTCATTATTTTCCAGGACTTGGCTAGATACTTTAACAGGAAAAAAAATCCCCCATATCTTTCTAGCCTTCAGACAGTCTTAATTTATACCTTATACCAATCTCCCCTTTTCCACAATTCCTTAACTAAGCTCTATGCAGTTTTAGCAAGCCTAACTAACCTGCAACTTTGTCACTGAATGAACTTTAGGGAATAATTCAACGACATGACTTTTTCAGATGGTTAATAATCCCTGGGGGATAGAGATGTGTGTCTGTCTGTGTGTGAGTGTGTGTGTGTCTGCCTGTCTGTCTGTTTCTTCATCTTTGCTGACACTTTGCAACCTGCCTCTCTCTTCAGGGCAAAATATGCATTTGAAGAGGAATTTCCTTCCCCCCCCCACTTAAGTCAATTAATTAACAAATACTTACGGAATTAGCATATTGGAAAAAGCCCTGAATTGGGAGTGAAAGGATTTAGGTTCTAATCCTAGCCCTGGTACTCATTCTGTACGACCTTGGTGAAGTGACTTCACTGATCTGGGGCTTAGTTTCCTTATCTGTAAAATGAGGGTGCTGGGCTAGAAGGCCTGTATGATCTTTTATAGTTCTAAATGTATGATCCTATAACTGCCTACCAAGCTCTATGCTAGGCACTATAGGGGGATACAAAGATGCCAGCCCTAAAGGCAGGGAGCTTACAATCTAGTTAGGGTGAGAAGACATGAACAAGAAAAAATACTGCAGAAAAAAATCAGCCAGTAATAAAAGAGAAGTGACATTTTGTATCTTTCCCCAGAAATAAAAAATTAAGAACAGAATCCACACGGGAATAGCACTGAGACTTCTGAAGATGTCACTCAAAAATACAGGACAGAAGAGGGGGGGGTCAGTGGGAAGAAAAACAGCTGGAGAAAAGGAGTGATATCAACCTTTCCAATTTGTTTTTGCAGACAGGCTTTTATTATTGAATGACTTGATTTTAGAACTGGAAGGTGGTCCAACCCTCTTATTTTATAGACAAGGAAACTAAGGCCCAGAGACACTAAAAAAAATGTTGTTAAGTGTTATAAAGCTAATTAGTAAGAGGACGAGGACTAGAATTCAGATCTCTGGCTCTCAGTCCAATATTGTTCCCAATATATTATGATTTCCTCAGAAATTTGACTCCGAGTTGGACGGTATCTCAGAGAACATTTTGTAGGCCTCAGCACTGTGGAGCAGTGTTTGTTTTCATGGCGTCTCTGATCAATTGACGGAGCAGACACTGTGTACAGATGCTCTGTACTAGGCATCAGGGCCTGACAAGACAGACTGCAGCAAATCTGCGAAGCTGACAAAGTTTGTTTTCCTTGCCCTCCCCAACTCCAACTTTTTTTTTCCCTTCTCCCACTTAATATCCTTTTCACCAATGCCTGGTTCTTTCATGAGGAACTTTGGCTACCTAATGGATACCCAATAGAATTGGAACTGCTCTTCCTACCAAGCCCTCCATGCACTGGAATTTTTCTTCTCCTTTCTTACCTATCAAACCATTTATCTTGTGATTCATTCTTCGGGGTTCTCTTTTTTACTCTAAGGTGGTAGCAAACTTTGGCTGCTAGGTGACACAGTGGATAGAATGCTGGGTCTGGAGTCAGACTCCTCCTGATTTTAAATCTGGCCTCAGACATTTATTAGCTATGTGACCCTGGGCAA
The DNA here is from genome assembly GCF_028583685.1 of Petaurus breviceps papuanus. Lineage (NCBI taxonomy): Eukaryota > Metazoa > Chordata > Mammalia > Diprotodontia > Petauridae > Petaurus > Petaurus breviceps. Next base: position 5,907,679 of record NW_027185612.1, on the reverse strand, counting down.
GTCACTTAAACCTGTCTGCCTCATTTCTTCATCTATAAAATGAGCTGAAGAAGAAAATGACAGACTCCAGTATTCGTCAGACATGACTGAAAGACAATTGAAAATTTCTTAATGGTACCAAGGACCAGGTCCCCTACTTGGGAGTGTAGTATAGTAGACAGAGTTAAGAGCCTTGGATTTGAGACAATCTGGATTCAAATCCTACCTGAGACACTCAATAGTGGTATGGCCGTAGGTTAGTCATTTAACTTTTCTCAACCTATGTTTATTCATGTGTAAAATGGGTGCAATTATTAAGCAGCACTTACCTATCCACACTGTTGTTGTGGGGTTCCAATGAGATAATCTATTTTAATCATTTTGGAAAAGTTAGAAATTTTTTCTTTAATAGTCCTGTGATTACATTGGTATGAGGAACTCCTGGCAAGTCAACCTTCTTCAACCAGCATAGTTTGGCATATTCTCTGCAACTTTTAACCTTAAAGAGTTCTCTAGAGCACTGAAAGGTTGTGACTGGTCCAAAATCACATAGGCTATGTATGCCAGAAAGGGAATTTGAACTCAGGTCTTTCCTGACTCCAGGGCCAGCTCGCTATTTACTACAGCATGCTGCCTTTCTTGCAAATCTGAAAGCACTGAATCTATAACTATCTCTATATATCTATATATGTGTATGTATACGCAAACATACACACATATAATTACATATAAATTATATATACATATACAATTATAACCATATATAAGATGTCATTATGGTTATAACTGGCAGAGACTCAATAAATCTTACTAAAAGACTAGTAGAGAATTTAGTTTTTAGTTTTTTGTGTCCTTTATAGCGATGGTGCTTTTGCCCATTCTTTTCAGATCCTCTGCTCAGGGTTGCATTTCCAGTAGCGGACCTTTTCATGGGGTAGTGGGACCTGGACGCCAAAAAGCCCTAAGACCATGTCTTTGAAAGCAACCCAGTTTCCTGGGAGAAAATTTTCCCTTGTTGCAGAACACATGCCCTTGATCAGAACAGATACAGGGTTACTGACCCAAGGACTCTCTTTTTGCGCCAGATCCCCAAGGTTCATGCGTCTGGCAACTAAACAAAACCTGTCTTTTCTCCTTCAATATCTGGTATCAACAAAGTTATCTCTGCAGACTCCCTGAATTTTCCCCTCCATAGATCACTGATGCCTGCTCCCAAAGACACTTGGACCCCATGCATTACCTTATTAGCATCCTTAACATTCCTTTCCCTGCCCCTTTTCTATATAAGCTTTAGACTAACCCCCACTAAGTTGCTAGTTCCCCAAAGGAACTTCACCCTTTACTACTTATTGGCATTACACTAAACTGTCACTTGCCTGAAAGACAGCTTGAGTGTGTGAATTCATTCTAGGTAAATCTGCCTTGTTCCCTGTCATTCTCGGGGTTCCGAGCACCCCTAACCATGTCACATTCACACTTTCTCATTCAATTTCCCTTGTGAGTATAGTTCCACATTTATAACTCAGCCCTCAGCTGAAAGTTAGAGGATCTAGTCTGGAATTGTGGAACATTTTTTTCTCCCTCTTTACAAAGCTGATCGTCCCAGTTTGATCAGGGATCAAACTCTCACCCTTGGTCTCAGCACCATAATCTAATAGATTTTAGACTGAAATTAATACAGGATACAAGTTTTGTTTTCTTTTTTTTTTCAACTGCAAACCAATGTAGATTTTGAGGATAATGAAAAGTATAATCATAAGCATGAGGTTATTGAGGACCAGTGACATTAGTGTAGATAACTTCCTGAGCCTTCAAAATGCCCGATCTTCTTTTTGAATGAGAATATTGAAAATAATGACCTGACAGGTTTATTGGGAAGGGTGGGGAGGGAGATCTACTTGAGTTTTTTTCTTGATTAAAGAAATCATATCCCATCTATTGTTGTACAGTGTTCCCTGAGGTTTGAAATGAAGCCTGGGCTCTCTTCTCCAAATGATCTCCGTTTAGCTTAATTGTGCACCCAACTCAGCTTTACTATGTTAAGGCATCTGGTGAACATTGGATAATATCATTTCTCTCAGCCTATATTCCTCTCTCTAGCTAGAATAAAGAAACATCATTAACATGCCTTTGTTTCACCAAAAAACACACCTCTGATGAAATTCCCCAAATGCCGCACCAAATTTAGGGGCTAACTGAACTGTGAGGCTATCTTTAAGCTCTGCCATCTTGGCCATTTTCCTGCACTTAAGAAATTTACTAGACGTTGACAGAAGCTATAATTCTTCATATGCAGCTGCTTTCCCTCCCAACCCCCCAAGCATGACCAGAAAAACAATTTCTAAACAGTAAACTCTGCCCTCTGCTGACCACACACTGAAAGTGCAAAACCCTCTTTCCCCTCAGAATTTGATTATTTGCATTGATAGGTAACTAGGGCACAGTATCAGCTAGCATTTACATAACGTCTTACGGTTCGTGAAGGCTCTCCGGGATGTCTCCTTTTATTGAGATGATGATGAAAATGATAATGATAACAATAACAGCTAACATCGTATAGCACTAGGAAGTTTGCAAAGCACTTTGCAAACATCATCTCATTTCATACTCACAAAAACCCTGGGAAGTCGAAACTATCATTAGATTTCTTTAAATGATGTATTTCTGCCTAAGAACGCCGATACCTTAAAAACAGTGGCTTCAGTGCAAATGAATTTCCTTTTCAGGTATAGAGAAAGGTTTTTATTTCTCTGTGTCTTAATTGTCTTTCTGGTTTATTGGAAAAGAGGTCATTTCTCAGCTCCTCACCAGAAGACATTGAAGGTCACAAAGTTACTGTGGAATATGAATAGGTGTGGAATTTTAGCCTCCTGTATGATTCCAAATGTTTAAAGAAGTTATTTGCTGATATTTATGTTTAATGCTTTTTGCTGCCTTTGGTTTTTATTATTTTATTACTTATCACTACCAGATATTATATTACAATATCACTCTCCCAACCCAGCCCACTACAATTCACAGCATTCAATTTTCCTTTAAACAAACAAAAATAGTTAGGAGAAACCAACTGATCAAGAGACTATGTCAGGGTATGTAACATTCTGGACCGATAGGGCCTCCCGTCTTGGTCAGATGAGGAAGCCAGGCTTCCTTATTTGCTCTCTGGATCATGATTGAGTTCTGCTTGCTTTGAGTGTTCTTTTTGTTTTCCTCTTTAGAGTCACTGCCCATATACTTTCTTCCCATTGTATTCTTGGGCTTTCCTCCTTCCTCACAAAAGCTATCCCTGCTCCTGATTTTACTATTTCCCCTCTTTTCTGTTGTGGTACCACCATTTCCCCACTGTCATATGTTTGAAACCATAGTCTTGTCTAGTCTAGGCTTGCATGACCTTCCCCAAGGACATTTGTACCAAGCTTCTAACCTAGCTCTGTTCTCTCCCAGCTCTAATTCATTCCTCAGTAGCGCCTGACTGATCTTTCTAATGTATGATTCATCTGCTAGAAACCTTTCAAGGGCTCCCTGTTGTTTAAACCCCTGGCATTCAGGGCCTTTTATAATTTCACCTGACTGACTCTCTAGCTTGGTCAGTTACATCCCTCCATGACTGTTATGCTCCAGTTTATGGATTACTTGTTGAATTTTCTCACCTCCATACCTTTACCCGCATTGTTCCCTATTCCTGAAATACCCAATACTTCTTTCAGTCTGCCCTGCCCCTCTCAGGTCCTCCTGTGGCACTGAACACTGCCTCTACCTGTTAAATTCCTACCTAGTCCTAAAAGCCCAACTCATACGCTCCCACTTCTAAGGATCCTTTCCCACCTGCCATTTGTCCCTTCCCCAAGCTCACAGAAAACTTTATGGCACATTTTAAGAATGATTTTGATGAACTGTCATACATCCAAAGAAGCTGACCAGTAAGGTGAGGGAATTGAACACTGTGCCAAGAAGAAGTCAGGTGAAGGAGCTGGGCATATTAGCCTGGAATAGAGAAGATTAAGTGTGTATATGAAGCCTTTCCAAGTATTTCAAAGAGCGGTCATTTGGAAGAAGGACGAGACTTGGTTTGCTTGGCTTTAGTTAGCAGAAACAGGACCAAGAGATGGATATTCCAGTGAGTCAGATTTTTGCTCATCTTCAGGAAAATCCTCTTAACAAACCTTTTTTTAGCTGCCAGTTAACTGGAAAAGTCAATCAATCATTGTCCATTAGAGGAAAGTTGATTCAAGTCAGGGACCAAAGCTGCGACCTGTAACTTGTTCATGCCCAGTGGATCTGACCCGTGCAAAACGTTTCATTCAACAAAATGCATCATGTGGACAGCAAGGGCCCTCATTCTGTTCATTTAAGAACTAAGAGATTGCTTATCCTTTAGCTTCACATTATTACAAAAGGATAGATTAATTCTCTTGGGCCATTTTCTTCTATTTTGGAGAGGAGAGAGAAAAAAATAGGTTTTTTAAGCCTTCTTTTATATTGATATTTTGTTAACTGTTTACAGCAGTTGCATTTGCTCCTGAATCAGTTCAATTCAGCTAACACTCATTAAACTTCATGAGTGTGTAGATCACTTTACTTTGGAGTAGGAGAAAGAAATACTTCATAAAAAGAGTCCCTGCCCACATACAGCTTGTGGGATAATATACAGAAGCAATTAACTACCGTGCAAAGTCCTGCATATGTGCATGAAAGAGGGTGAGTCAAAGTGCTGGTGGTCTGAGGAGGCTGAAACATATAACACGTGTACCTTGTGCTGGGCATGCCCTCACACTATATACCACCAATGAACGCTGCCAGAAACACCTCAGCTCTGATTCAAGAATGTTAGATGTGAGGACTTGCAGGGTTTTTACTGTACATGCAAAATCATTAAATGAGCTTTGGCTTGGGATTACGACAGAATTTCCAACAGTTTCTGAAATGGTCCTAAACATACTTCTGCCATTTTATACTATGTATTTATGCAAAGCGGCAGTCTCAGAATTGACAATTATAAAATCAAAATATCGATCAACTCTGAAAAACATTGAAGGTGCTCCATGTCCTGTAGTATCAAATATTCCACCAAGATTTAATTCTTTATGTAAAAATAAACCAGCACATCTATCTTATTAGTATGCAAATTTGTATTTATATTTAGTAAATGGTAAAATGATATGTATACCAAAGAATTGTTTTAAAATAAATGTCTTTATGATTTATTATCAGTAAATGTTTGATTTTTATTCCTTTATTTTATATACCTATATACTTGGGATCATGTAAAAATTTCTCAGGTGAAAAGGGGTCTCTAGTGGAAAAAGTTGAAGAAGCCCTGATATAGTCATGCCTTCCCTAGCCTATAGTTAGTTGAGAAGTAGTTAACAAACTACTTAGTTGATGAACTCAATTATAAATTATTCTGTCTGAGACATAAAACCCTCCAGAATCTGATCCTTTCCTACTATAACCAACTCCATCTTTTGTTACTTTGTAAAATGTACCTTTTTCCCCAGTTAAGTCAGTTCGTTTTCTTCTAAACATGTTCCAACATTTCATTCCTCCAAATCAATCGAAAAGCACTTATTAAGCATCAACTCTAGACTAAGCTTGGTGCTAAAAGCCTGCAATTCAGACAGTAAAAAATGCCTACCCTCAAGCACCTTACATTCTACTAGCAAGGACAACACATATTCTCTCTCTCTCTCTCTCTCTCTCTCTCTCTCTCTCTCT
>NW_027185612.1:5875386-5901885 GCF_028583685.1 Petaurus breviceps papuanus | reverse complement strand
AGATAGATAGATAGATAGATAGATAGATAGATAGATAGATAGAAGGAATCTTTTTGGGTGGGATTAGAGAGGAACTACCGGCTAAGGAGATCAAAAATGGTCTCCGCACAATCATGGTGCTTGAACTGAGTTTCTAAGGAAACAAGAGATTCTATGGAATTCTAAGGAAGCCATGGTGTTCTTACATGGAAATCTTTATTATTATCTCTTTCACTATTCAAACTCTACTACTTCTTTAAGGTCTAACTGAATTCCATATCCTTGATAAAGCCTTCACTGATTCTTATACCCACAATTATCTTTCCTTTTTTCTGTTTTTTAAAACATATGTAATTAATAACACACAATATAATAGTTGATAATATCTCATGCTGTTTTCTAATTGTTTCTTCTATGTGAGTCATATTCTTAAATAGATTGCAAGACCCTTAAGAACATGGTTCAATATACCCAAATACTCTAACATAGTCATTTCCCATGACCTACCTCGGTTACACACAGGTCATGCCCCTAATCTTGTGATCATCCACAAATACACCATATTCATATTCATGGACTCTGCAATTGCCTTATCTGATTGGAATATATGGTATTTCACCTCTCCTTCTGCCTTGCAACCCCAAACACCATTCCTCAGTGCGACCTCTTATCCCTTCATAACCTGTTCCCCTACCTTTTTAGTTTCCTTTTATCTTATTCCCCCACTATGTACAGTGTGATCCAGTGACACTGGCTTCCTTGCCATTCCTTAAACATGACACTTGGTCTCCCAGCTCCAGGGATTTTCATTGGCTGTCCCCCATACTTGGCATTCTCTCCTTCCTCATCACTGTCTCCTAGTTTTGCCAGCATCCTTCAAGAAGCAGCTAAAATCACACCTTCTACAGGAAAGCCTTTCTCCCTGCCCCTAGACATCCATGACTTCCCTCTGTTCTTTTCTCCAAATAATCCCATATATAGCTTGTCTGTACAGAGCTGTTTACAGGTTGTCTACTCCGCTAGACTGTGAGCTCCTTGAAGGCAGGGACTATCTTGGCTCTTTATAGCTCTCCCACTTGGCATAGGTGCCTAACATGGTCTAGGTGCTTAATAAATGCTTTTTTGTCTGACTGGTTGCCCCAACACTGGCTTTGATATTCCTTCTATGCAATAATATCATAACCTATAAAGTCCAAACTGATTTGCAATTACCACTAATTCATGTCCTAAGACAAGAAAAGTAGCAACTCAATAGCAAAATTAATCAGTTGGAGGTTAGTTAACATTTGAAAAGCAATGTTCTTTTGGAAATGGGATAAGTGGAGGTGGTATGGTATAATGGAAAGAACACAGGAAGGTTCTGGGTTCGAATCCCAGCTCAACACTACTAGTTATATGAGTCATGGCAAGTCACAACAGATCTGAGCCTCAGTTTCTCCAGTTACAAAATGAGGATAATAATACTTGTAATGCCTACCCCACTGGATTTGGGGAGGAATCCCTATGGATTTGTACAAATTTTCTCAAAATTATTTATGTAGCAGTCACTTAGCTGCCATCTGCCTCAGTTCGTGCATCTGTAAGAGAGGGATAATAGTACCTACTTCCCAGTTTTATGAGAATACAAAGAGGTAATATTTGCAAAGTGATTTACAAACCTTAAAGCACTATTTACACTACACATTACCTATTATTGTTATATAATGATGCTCCTAGGAAAAAAATCAATATGAAATTAAAAGGGAGTATGACAACCTTTGTGTAGCACCAAAAAGCTTAATGAGATCATCCGCCAATCACTGAACAGTAAAAATTATGCTTAAACGATAAATGCTGGAGAGGATGTGGGCAAATTGGAACACTAATGCATTGCTGGTGGAGTTGTGAACTGATCCAGCCTTTCTGGAGAGCAATCTGGAATTATGCCCAAAGGGCTACAAATACTTTCATATCCTTTGATCCAGCAATACCACTCCTAGGGTTATATCCCAAAGAGATCATAGAAGTGGGAGAAAGACCCATATGTACAAAAATGTTTATAGCAGCTCTTTTTGTGGTGGCAAAGAATTGGAAATTAAGGGGGTGCCCATCAATTGGGGAATGGCTGAACAAGTTGTGGTATATGCATGTTATGGAATACTATTGTGCTATAAGAAACGAGGAGCAGACGGTTTTTCATATTTACCTGGAGAGGCTTATACAAACTGATGCTGAGTGAGAAGAGTAGAACCAGGAGAAATTTGTACACAATTACACACACAACGTATGTGTGATGACCACCTTTGATAAACTGGACTCCTCTCAGCAATGCAGTGATATAAGTCAATCCCAAAAGACTCATGATGGAGAGAAATATGTGCATCCAGAGAAAGAACTAGAAAGAACTGAGTTTATATCCAGGTGGAAGCAAAATACCTGACCTTTTTCCTTCTCTTATTTGGTTTTATGTCCTCTTTACCATTTTTCATTCCAGCTGATACAATCCATCTTTATAACCTGACTAATGTATAATGTGAAAGTATTTACAGATCCTATATTTGACTATATGCCGCCATGGTGGGGAGGGGAGGGAGGGGGACAAAAATGTGAAACTCAAGAAATTGTGGAATTGAATCCTGTAAACTAAAAGTAAACAAACAAATTAATTAAAAAAATAAAAAAATTATGCTTAAAAAATGATCTAGGTTCTCAGAATTCAAAATTTCTATTTTTACCTCCTAGGTAATATAAACAAGAAGAAACCCAATGAAAAGATAAAGTTTAATAAAGCACAGCCTAGGGCTCTTTTCTCACTCTCATTACTAGCTGGAGAACAGGTGGACCAGATTCCATGCTCAACATTACCAATTAAGCAGTTATTTTCTCACCCTGATTATCCATTGCTTTGGTCAGATTGGTGACCTGGGTAAGGCAGAAGATAGAGCAGGCCCTTGGGTGCAGCAGAAATTAGGGCCAGGACAGTGACATAAACCAGGCTACCTCTCACTTCCATCCCCAGGGTAGAACTTTGTTGCTCCTATAGGAAGAGAAAACTGCTCTGAATCATGCTAAATCTTACTTGGAGAAAGCAGTCCACACTGGGACCCCGTGCAGTGATGAGTCCTCAGGTTCAGAATGTGATCTTTGCTTCAGGATATGAAGATGTACCAACATTTGGTGCTGGGATTCAAACACAGCTCATAAGTGGCTGAGGGAAGAACTGGAATTGGGTCTTCCTATCTTCAGGCCAAATGTTCCACAGCCCCACCTGCCTCCACCCTTAAAGTGCTATGTAAATGTGAGTTATTATTATTAAACTCAAATTTGTATAGTACTTAAAATGTTTATAAAGAGTTTTCTTCCTAAGAGTTCTATAAGGTAGGTGGCATAAATACTATTTCCATTTGACAGATGAGAAAACTAAGGGTTAGAAAAAATATGAAGTGACTCATCTACGTTTGCACAACTAAAAAGTGTCAGATCCAAGATCCGATCCCACATGTTCTGGCTTTCAGTCCAGTGCTGTTTCTGTGTGTCCAGTACTGCTCTAGACATTGAGGAAGGACATGAAAGAAGAAAAGAGACCGAGTCCTTGTCTTTGAGGAACTAACAATCTCATTTGGCAGAAAGGATTAACACATACAAATGTGAAATTCTTACAAGAACAAATTGCACACCATAGGTATGTGCTTTAATGTTAAACTATACTGCAGTCAATAGATGCTATGGAAGGAAGGGGAAAGAAGAGTGAGAGTGTGATGGGGATAGTATAGATAGGGATCCAGGAGGAGGCAGGGCTTAGGCTAGGCCTTCAGGTAGGGAGGAAAGGGAACAAGCTTTCTGACTTTAACAAAGCAAAATGTCCACCAGAGCAGAGGCCCAGCAACAAGACTCGGGAGTTATTTTTGTTCATTTATTATTCTGGAAAACTGACTGGCTGTTTGTTTGAAGCCACTTTAAAAAACTTTTTTAGGCCTCTTTAATTTTGATGTCCTGAAAAAACAAAGCAAAAACCTCGTACATAATGACAGGCAACTAGTAAATTTCAGAGTTTAACCCCCCCCCCCCCCCCCCACCATGCCTTTCCACCTAATTCCTTGTGCAGTGCGTGAAAATGTGGCCAGTAGTATTATGTTCATTTTTACAGAAGAAAAGATTCAGGTTCAAAGACAATATGTAACATGCCAGAGGTCAAACAGTAACAGGTAGGGCCAAGACTTTGTCTGGAAGTCCAGTGCTCATTCCATTAAGACGTGATGGTTTACCATCCTTAGATAGCCACTCCACCCTCAGTCATTGGTATGTGGAGGACAGACTCTTTTGTACCTTCTCTTCTCTCTTCTGCCATGTGCATCTTTGTCACTGTAAAAAATGCTTGTAGGAGGGGTGGCCAGGTAGCACAGCGAGTAAGAGCACCGGCTCCAGTGTTAGGATGACCTGGGGATCAAATCCCAGGCTCAGACACTTAGCACCCACCCAGAAACACCAGGCTGTGTAACCTTGAGCAAGTTACTTAACCCCAATTGCTTAGGGGTGGCCAGGTGGCTCAGTGAGTAAGATGACCAGCTCCAGTGTCGGGATGACCTGGGGATCAAATCCGGGCTCAGATACTCAGCACCATACCCAGAAATAACTGGCCATGTAACCTTGAGCAAATTACTTAACCCCAATTGCTTAAAAAAAAATGCTTGTAGGTGGGAAAAGTTTGAACCCTGCCTAAGGCAGCCCTCTGCTGACCTTGGTAAAAGGCTACTAGGTCAACTCAACAAATATTTAAACACCCTCTCACCCCCAAAGAGCTTATATTAATTATACAGTTGGGGTGGGGAAGGTGCATTACAGAACCTACCTCCATGTCTCCCTCCCAGCCCCATGTTAGCTCCTATGGCCTCAGATGCCTTTAAACCCTGGCAGTAAATCTCTATTGTTTTTTTTTTTTCGACTTTACTAGTCACCTGGGCTCTCATGCTCCTTATTTAAGATGGATATCACTTCTGTTGCAGGCAGTCCCTGGAGCTGTCTCTTTGCTAGTCTCATTGCTTCAAACTCCTTCATATGACATCCCCTCCAGTGTATCTCTTCCTTTCTCTGTGTCATTAGTCTTTTATCAATCAAATGAGATATATGCAAAGCCCTTAGCAGAGCTGGTTCCCCTCCTCCGTCTCCCATCTTAAGCACCTTCTAAAGAGACAGCCAAAGCCACAGTGGTCTGTGTTTCTTTGAAAGAAGAAAATATTAGATGCAGTTCTCCATAGTAAGCCAAGATCAGAGGCCTGTTGACTTCAAGGAAGGAGATGTTGGTCTCTTTCCAGCTCATGAGACTAGCTGGGATCCAAGGGTCAGGTTAGCCTTTTCAGCTTTCTTTAGAAATGTAAGCAAAGCTCCAAAGATCGAGCTTTCCCCTCCCCCTTTCTTTAATATTCTCTATATTCTTACATGCTTTTCTAACTAATCTAGCATTTTGGACTGAGGGGTGTGTGTGTGTGTGTGTGTGTGTGTGTGTGTGTGTGTGTCCTTGCATGTGCACAAGTGTTTTAACGGCCTCCTTCTAATCCTAACTCTTCTATACTTGACTCAGTCAGAATCTAAACACAGATTTTTGAATTCTATAGTTGGCAATTGTCATTTCTCTATATACACTTGAGGGTCCATGGCCTCCCATCTTCCACACAAGCAGATGATGGGGAACTGGAACCAAAATTTCTTGACTCCAACTTGGCTTTTAGCTTCCAATGACTAAGAACTGCAAATTTCAGGGCTCAGCTTTGGATCTCCTGGTTTCTAGACCTAGGCCAGCCTTCATCTCTGTCACAGATATCCCAACACCAAGACTAAGTCAAACTCCCCAGCAAAATTCCTTTTCTTAGAGAGGATGTTCCCAGCAGTGAACTTATCATGAACAAAAGTATGGCGGTGATCACTGGACTTAAAAGCAGCTTCATGAGACTTCTTTGGAAATCTGCTGGCAATATTATTTTAAAAAGCATTTAAAAAAAAATTAACATCCCTGGTAATGTGGGGGTGTTGGTCATGAAGAAGATCTATGTGACCCTTTCTGTCAATGAGCTTTAACTGGGAGGTGGAACACAGAGTGGGAGCATCTCAATGTTTGTCCCAGCTGTGAGAATTATAGTTACTGCTTGGGAAGTGAATATGAACCCCAGGAGAGAAGTATCTGCCACTTACATACATCTTAAAAAATTATTTCATTTCTTTCCACTTGGACACAGTGTGAAATGTGATCTTTGTGAAGGGAATAATGAATAATAGGGAAATGCCAAAAACACAGTAGTTTCCATGTGCGAAGGCACTTAGAGATTTATTTTCCTCATGGCTTCTTTTGTTTTTCTTTTGAAAATGTGTTCTTTATTCCTATTTTACATCTTTGGTTCTCTGTGTTCTCTCATTGGTCTCTGCTTATCAGATAACACTAGCTGGCATGGCCCTAAAATTTGGATTAGCAAACTAGAAGAAATAAATGAGCTCCTTCTAGAACAGGGGGATCCAAGCATCAGTCCTACAGGCAATTGTAGAGATCAGAAGCATCTCAAGTACATGGAGCATATCTAGCCCTGGGATTGCAAAAGCCTATTAGGGCCCCCTTCAAAGTAGCTCAGTTCAATTCAACAAGTATTGTCACTATGCTAGGCACTGGGAATATAAGGAGGTAAGTGAAAGTCCCTGCCTGACCTTAAGGAACTTACATCTGTCCTACTGCTGGGATGCAGGACTTACAATACTAGCACTAGGTTAGGAGGTTGCAATAAATGGAACACATACACAAGGGTTGAACCATGGTCTCACAGGGGCCAAACCCATGGGGGAAAATGGCAATTGTTGATGAGTTATGAGATGGGAGGGACTCCTCGGTGCTCCACATTTTCACCCAGGCACTCCAAAGGCCCTCACGCTGTGGTGTGTTCAATACTTAGAGCACAGGCCTTTTTAACGTGTTTTATGTCTTAGATAACTTTGTCAAATCGATGAAGCCTATAAACACCTCAGAATTTTTTTTTTAATAATTAAAGGGAAAAAATTCAGTTACTGGTTAGTGAAAAAGATGTATTTTTCCCCATCTAAGATCATGGATCCTATGAAATCTATCCACAGATTCCTTGGGGGACTACAATTAAAAACCCTTTTTTAGAGGAAGATTATGCTGAGTACCTAAGAGGCAGAATAACACAGTAGAAAGTGGCCTGAATTTGGAGTCAGGGGATCTGAGCTCAAATTTGTATGCTGCCACTTACTACTTGTATTACCTTGGGCAAATCACTTCATCTCTCTGGGACTATTTTCTCATTTATCAAATGATGGGGTTGGACTAGATCATTTCTCAAATCCTTTCTAACTCTAAATTTATGCTTTTATGATCCTATAATCTTTGTAAAAGGATTTTGGTGGGCTTCCCCTGCATGTGGCTTCCATGACGCCCTGCTCCTAAGACATAGTTACCATTTCTGCTCAAATCCAGGGAGCAGCTGCCTTTACTGTTTTTTTTTTTTTTTTTAACATCCTATGTACAAGTAGGAGAAGACAGAGATTGGCAACTTCACACAAATTTCCTAAAAGTTTTCCCACTCCAATCCTAGGTATTGGTGTCATTTATATTGGAAGTATTTATTTCATAAGAATTCTCTAGTCTCCTCTGATGGCTTCACAAAGCCAAAGTGGTCTTCATTAAATATGGGCAAAGGACCCTTTAAATTCCTAGGGCCCACAATCAACCAGAGACAAACTAGATCTTTCCCAAGCAAATTGCCAAGACCACCCAAAGCCTTTCAGTCTCTCCATACTTCACTGGATCCATTGACTTTCTGAATTGCTTTTGATATTTATAGGTGGATTTGACTAATCCTGTCTTTGATTTTGCCCACTATTGATAGCCCTGTTACTGAGTGACCTTTAACTCATTCTCCTGAATTTATGCCTTGGGACCTCTAATAATATTTCTATTCCTTGGCTTGTGGTTGTGTCCTATACTGATCTTTCACTTCAAAGGCATTTCGCTAAATGTGTACACACATACACACACACACACACACACACACACTCCTCCCTCTTTGCTAATGCACTTATTAAATTACTTCCCTTTATGCTAGAGTCGGTTCCTTGAAATTGGCGGGTACTTTGCCCGAAATATTATGCTAAGTTTTTAGAATTTTTCAATTAATTAATATGCATTATTTTACTTTGATCATCTTCCCCCTCCTACAGATATACCCAAAGTCTTACCAGTTTTTCTAGGTATGAACCAAAGACAAAAACGATGACAATAGAACTATGTCCTTCTAGCCAGCAACTATTGCAACAGAATAATGAAAACCTGTATTTGGTACGTTGGAATTCCACTCTCAAGCAAATAATTCTAGTCCTCTTACCAAAAAGGACATAGGGCAGGACACATGTTAGAAACAGCCCAAGAGGAAGCTTTTAAAAGCAGTCGAGGGGTCCTCTGCAAGTAAGAGGTTGCTCCAGACCTTCCAGCTTGCAGATTGTTAACACTGTTTCTTGCTTGCTGCTTCCAGAAATTCCTGTTCCCATGTCCCCATGGTCCCAAACATTCCATGGGCCAGTCCCCACTTCTTGCCATTTCCTCCTAAAGCAAACATGACTGAGTGCCCTTTCCCTATTTCTTTTTATACACAGCAAAGCAAAAGACTGTAGCCAATTCATCATGTTAAAACATTTTAACCTTCTACCTCCACTAAGTACCTTCTCTTCTTCCCCCAGACCTCACCCTGCAGTAGTTTCAAAAGCCATCAAGACTAGACAGCACCAATAAAATGGCAACACTGTTACACACAATACTTCTGTTCAGAGCAGATATAGGGTTCTATTGCAGACTTGTTGCTTTATTAAAGTTCTACAGCTTCTTAAAAATCAAAGAAAAGTTTGAGCTTTAAATAAGCAAGAACGAATACTCATGGGGGAAGGGAGCAAGGAGGGAGGAAGTGGTTGAAGTGTCCAATTTGCCTGGGATCAGCCTAAGAATGGAACAGTTCTGTGTGTAACTTCTTTCCTTCTTAAATCTGTGGGTGCTCAGAGACAGTGTCCTGAGTGAAGCCCTGGTACTTAAGTGACTACTCAAGATGCTTCTCTGAATAAGGTGGCAAAGGAACAGGCCAGTGACAGCATATAAACATCTAACCTAGAAAGAAAGGCTCTTCAGGGTAGCCATCATTTGGTTGAGCTCTGGAAGATGATTCAGAAGGCACACAGTGGAGGGGAAGTACATCCCTTACCACTCAGGAGGAAGTCATAGGATCACAGATGTAGAACTCAAAGGAACCTAAGAAGATACATGGTACAACCCATTGTAATGGTAATGTGATTTGAATTTGAAGATCCCTTTGTGTTGGCAAAGGTAGCAGGTACTTAGCACTTAGTAATGATCAAGACTGTTGGGGAAACAGAAGGTATGAACTCCTGTCTCCTGTTGCTGACATAAAACAGTAAGCTACTGCTGTGTATGTAAGAAAAGCCCCAGAGAGGCACAGTCAGAATATCTTGGGACCAGCATCTGGTGGCAGAGCAGCTACAGAAGAGAGAATCAGGAACTGAGCCAGAATTTCCTGAGAACTTGTGGTGGTGGAGTTTCTTCTGAACAGGAGCCCAGAACCCAAAGCCCAGAGCCAGGAGCCCAGGTAACAGAGGAGCCCAGGAACCCAGGTAACAGAGGAGCCCAGGAGAAGCATGACTGGGATGCTGAGACTTTGTCTGTTTGTTGCTTGGTTGAGCCTTGAATTCCCTGGAGCAGAAATTGTGAAGGATCTGACATGGACCAGACCCTGTAAAGTTAAGTGTGGAGCAGGACCTGCCCAGAGAGCTGGACAAGGAACTGGGAGCTGTCTGCCACGGAACCCAGGTGACAGTCTGGTGAATCCAGGTAGAATCTAGAATCATGGAAGGTGATCCAGGGAATCTGAGAACAGGCCCCAAGTCAAGATGAAAAGACCTCTCCCTGGATACTGAGTAAAGATGAAATTGTAGTTTACTAGTGACCTAGGGGTGGAGAATTTGTGTATGTACTTAGTAATTGATTGCTAAATAAGTGACTGATTGAGTTAATCAACACTTTGCCCCATGAGTGGAAGACTTTGCTGAATAAGTGACTGATTGAGTTAAATTGAGAGTGCCCTAGGGGCGGCTAGGTGGTCTTGAGCACCAGCCCTGGAGTCAGGAGGACCTGAGTTCAAATCTAACCTCAGACATTTGACACAATTACTAGCCCTGTGACTTTAGGCAAGTCACTTAACCCCAATTGCCCTCCAAAAAAAAAAAAGCAAAAAAACACCCCCCCCCAAAAACAAAAAGAGTGCCCTCTGTGTGGAAGACTTTGTCCCATGAGTGGAAGACTTTGACTATTGTACTTTGAGACTATATTGTGACACTGACTGAGTTAACTTAAGACTTTGCCCCATGAGTGGAAGACTTTGACTATTGTACTTTGAGACTATATTGTGACACTGACTGAGTTAACTTAAGACTTTGCCCCATGAGTGGAAGACTTTGACTATTGTACTTTGAGACTATATTGTGATCTTATTATATGGTGATTTTCTGTGATACTTTGCCCCATGAGTGGAAGATTTTGACTATTGCACTTTGACATGTAGTAATATTGTGAATGCTGTACCTTGATTTTCTGTGAAAGTTTTGCTCTGATTTGTTATGGAATAGAGTGTTCACTATACTGTGCAATCAGAACCTTAAAAGCTGTTCACAGTAGCATTCTTCTGGAAAGTTTCTGTGCATGGCATTACACCCATACATGAGACAGCTGAAACCCAGAAAGGGCAAGTGAGTCACCCAACTTTAAGGTTGAAAAATGAATTCTCCTGGCCAAGCTCCTGAACTTCTGACTCAATAAAGTCCTTATTTTTTTTCATATGTTACTTATAACTGGGAGAGGTGGAATGGGGAGAGATGGTAAATTACTGACTATTCCTTGGTAATAACCCTTATATCCGTCTTTACATTCAGGCACTTAAACCATCCCTAGACCAAGGAGACTAGTGTTGCTTTTTCTTTTAAAGAGAAACAGCAACAACAATATGAATATGAATAATAGCAACAATAAGAACAAGAATTTATATAGTGCTCTAGAGATTGTAAAGCACTTCACAAATATCTCCTCTGCTCCTCACAACAACACTGAGACATAGGGCTATTATTACACCCATTTTACAGATGGGAAAACCAAGGTAGGCAAAGGTTAAGTGATTTTCCAGGTCTAGTTTACTACTCATTGTTATGCTTTCCATTTTTATGCATTTTTCCCTAAAAGGGATTATGTATAAAATTTCATTTTTTAAATTGGAATTTTAAGGACTGAACGAATAACAACCTCAGCAAACTCTCTGGTATCCACCATTGTGTGAACTACAATTCTCAATTGACTGATACAATCAACTTTAGTTCAAAAATGTAAGTAAAGCAATGGACTCTAGGTTTTTAGTAGCTCCCTTTCCCAACCTGTTTACCAGGTATATTAGTTTCCCTAGGTATCTCATAAGATCAAGATAGATTTCCTCCAACTATATGTAACTTATTGACCTAAAATATTAACAACTAATTTCCATTTATAGGCAGGCATGGCTCTCCCAATAGAATATTAGCTTCTTTTTTTGTTTTGGTTTTGGGCTTTTTTTTTTTTGGAGGGGGAAGGCAAGGTAATTGGGGTTGTGACTTGCCCAAGTTCACACAGCTAGTAAGTATCAAGTGTCTGAGGCTGAACTTGAACTCAGATACTCCTGATTCCAGGGCAGGTGCTCTATTCACTGTGTCACCTAGCTGCCCCCAGAATATTAGCTTCTTGAGAGCAAGGATTATTTCATTTTTGTCTTTGTAACTCTAGCATCTTAAATAGTATCTGAAATACAGTGGCCACTTAATATAACATCAATCTTTCACAAAGTTAAACTGAGATAGTAGGGACAATACTGAGATGTTTTCAAAGTAATCAGAGAAAGGGTTTGCATCAATGTAGTTCAGTGTATTTTAGAATTTTCTATCTCCTTGGAGACTAGGGATCTGTATGCTATACACTGGAACTCTATTTACCTGGACACTGGCCACCCAGCATCCCTCACGGTTCCCCAACATAATATTCTGCCTGATATTATACCTAGAGTTGACTTTTGTAAACCAGTCCAGGAAAGGCTTATATAAATTAAAACTAACTAGAGAACAGAAGATCAAGATTTTTCCCTACTTTAAAGATCTTCCTCCTTAGTAAATATCTCCCTATTATCCCTAGGAAAAAAATATAAACTTCTCTCTTTGATTCTGAAGGTTCTTCAAAACCTGGCCTCAATTTACTTTTCTCTTTTACCTTACTTTTCAATATACATTACTGCTCTTCTTGCACTGATCTAGTTAAACATTATTTTTGCCACTTCTCACATATGAATTGTCCATCTCCCATCCCCATGTCTTTGCAATGGTCATTTCTCATGTCTGGAATGGCTTCCCTCCTTGCCTCTACTTGTGAAGGAGTCCTTTCTTCCTTCCACACTCAGTTCAAACACTTTTTTCTACTCAAAATCTTTTACTGATTTTGAGCACTTGCTAATTTTCTCCCTCCCTAAACTACCTTGTATTTAATTTCAATTTATTCTCTATATGTTCATTTATATATACTTTGCCTCTCTGATAGAATACAAGTTTTTTTAAAAGGCATAGCAGCAAGCACTCTAGCCTCCCCAGGGGGGATGCCAACACAGGTTCTGAGATCTGCTTTTCTAAAGGAAAGCAACTCAAAATGGGTTAACAATCTTGCTTTAATTGAACATATGTCATTTACCTAGTTCAGGGGGAAAAGATCAGTACCCTGAACTTCAGAGAATACAGAGGTTACAAGCAGACAAAAAGTACAGACAGAGAAACAAATCAGCAGACAGGCTTCCAACTGTTTGACCATTACATCCATACCTAGTCAGTTACCGGAGAGGGAATCACCAACATCTGGGTTTTCAAAGGTGGGGGGCTCAATGGGTGCCCAGAGTCTCATCTGGTCAAATCACATAACTCTTCTCAAAGTGAGCCCCAAAGCAAAATTTCACATCAGGGTATATCAGGAGCCTTCTCCTGGCTCAGACAATGTCACATCCCCCTTGACCCACTGCCCAATCAAAAAGCACCAAAGTGTGGACATTCCTGTAAAACAAGCCTCTTGCCACATGATCCATGTGACCATATTCAGGTATTAGGGGGTAGAGTATATTTTCAAATAAAGGAATTTTCTCAGAGTCACTTAAGCCTATCAAAGGGCCTAGGGGCAGGGAAGATCTTAAATTCCAATTCCCATAACAAAAGATAAGGACTATTTTATTTTTTTCTCTACCCCCAGGACTTGGCACCCCATTAGAAGCTCAATAATGGATTGGGGTATAGGCAGAGAACCTGACAAATGAATCAAACAAATCAGCAAATGAATAGAGGAATTTTACTACATCAGTTCAGCAGAACCACTAAAATGTTCATTCTGAATTTCTCTGTATGACCTTTCTCCAACTTGCAGCTTTGCCATTGTTCCAAAGAAAGATATCCCTACCCTCCCTGCACCTACCTCCCCAGCACCTCTTCCTGCTTAGGCTGAGTACACAACTCTGATAGTCATTAGCTATTGAGGTTGAGGGGGAAAGGGTATCAATGAATCTGATAGATGAGTTGATACAGATATAGGATATTTTCATTTCATAATTCATAAGGTGGATTTCAGTCTTAAAAGTTATTTAATTTATGTAATAACATATATGTATATATGCAAACTTCATACAAGTTAACCTAAATATTACACGATAATGAGCCAAAATAGTCAACTGAGAAGACATTTGTTCATGTGGTTTTTCTAATGGGATCATCATAAATCCCCATTGAACCACCCTGAGTATCAATTTTCTCATATGCAACATGGAAATTAAAACATTTGTTCTACTTGCCTCCCAATGTAGTCCTCATACTTAATGCAGATTGTAATTTTGAAAATGCTTTGTAAATAATGAAGGGTATATAAGAATGAGGTAATACGATTATTAAAACACATAGGTTATTACCTATTCCACCTATACCTATGGTTGATCTCACTCCCAAGAGTGCTAAACTGGGACCTGCTGAGACAGAAGGGAGAGAATTGAGTGATTAGTATCATTTTGGAATCCAATTCAGATTCTGACCTCCTTCTCTGATCTCCAGCAGATCAGCAGATGGCCAATGGTTCACAGGAATAGCAAGGCTCAATGGGGTGTGAAGAATATGCCCTGAAAAGGAAGTGATTCTCTCCCCCTCTCCTTGCCTAACCTTGTACAAAGTGTGACTTTTCCCACATGCTTTATTTCCTTCTTCCTCTATCTCTTTCTCCTTCTGTCTCCCTTTTCCCCTCCCCCCTCTTCCCCCTCGCTCTCTTTTTGTCTTAACCCACCATCCTACCCCTGAGAGTTTGCAACCTGGACTCCACATTCAAGAAATCCCTTATTTTAGTGATGCACAGAGAGTTTAAGCAGCCCAAATCCTACTCTGGTCAGAGAGCAACAAATCCAAAGTCATGTATCTTTTCATTTTCTGCCACATTATGCTTATCTAATTGCATGCACTTTGCTGCATTTGACTTCTTCAAAAATAAGATGCTTATTAGAGTTTTCTTAGATCTAGAAGATTATCAGCACATCCATCTGATTATATACTAATCCAAGCTACCCCGGTCACCCCTGGAAGGAAAGGAGACTTTTTGGCCAATCACACCACCAAACAGTGAACAGAAGCAGGATCCCGAAAGCACTGCCTTCCAAAACTGTATTTTAAGCAGAAACTGCCACATTTTGGACACACAGGGAGCCCATCCAGTTTCAGGAGGCAGGAGTTAAATAACCATTTTACAGGAGGGCAAAGAGAAAGAAGCCACCCTAGGCAAGTGTCAGGGCTCACCTTGCCGTGGATAACATGCCATACCCTTTCTGCCTTCTTTCCTCCCCAAGACATTTTTCTCTTACTTTATAATTTTCATTATTAGTTTTGTTTTTTTCTATCACAGAAATATATAGAGTTATAAGCTAGAGAGCCTCAGGCTATTTTGAATAGATGATAGTACCCAGGATTGTTGTGGTTTTTTTTTTTTTTCTGGCAGAAAGTTTGCAACTTGGTTAGGGAACCTTGGTTTTACTCTAATGATATGCAGTTCAAAGACATCTTGGCTTGTATTTCTACATGCCAGCTGAATGAATTATCCCAGGATCACAGAAAAAGAAACTGTAGTACAAAATATTCAATATAAGTGAATGGGAAAGGACCCAAACTTCTTATCAAAGGTATCTTGTTGCATTACTGTATTTAAAAGAGTTTTCCTTCCTCCATGATGTACACATACTTACCTAACCGGGCACCTTTATCTCTATTTCAGTCTTTTTCTGGTACTGAGTTAGTGAGGACAATGCGATATTCATACACAAAAGAATAATGAATTGAAGGGATATATACCAATTCTGAAAGGAAGTAAAATGTTTCTGAACTGTTTTTTTAATGATGTGATCTACATAAAATTTGTTGGCATTCTCACACAAAAAGAAAACAGTCTACTTGCTAGCTAGCCACCACCACTGTCTAGCTCAGTTCAGTGAAAATTCATAGCATGGATAAACCACCTGCAGAAAAGTGAGAGTGAGATACATACTAGGCTCAAAGTCGTAGGGGCTTAACTTTTGCACTTTTTATACAAAATCATGGAAACTCTGAGTGGGAATGAACCTTATAGACTGTTAAGGTTCATTGTTAAGGATCAAAAACATTCACTGTTAAGGATCAAAAGATCATCCTTTTACCCATGAGGAGCTGAATCCCAGAGAAGGTAAATTATTTGCTCAAGGCCACACAGTTAGCTCATGTCAGTGCTGTGATTAGAAATCAAGCCCCCTTACTTCCAATACAGGGTATAGTCACTTCTTGAAATTTTAGGGCAAGTACTGGAAAGTATTGGAGAAAAAAAAAGAAAAGAAGGATAGCTTCACACCTTTTGAGAAACTGAGTAAGGGCATACATCATTAATAGTGAGAAAAAGTCAAAGGAACTGTTTAAATGCAGAATACAGAGTGAATAGATCTTGAAGTCAGACTGAGCCAAGTCCTTTCTCTGACATATAATCAGTAGGAACCTAGTCAGATACCCCAGGCAGCTCCCTAAGAATATAAGTTTCTGAGTTGGTATTAATGTATAATAATGGAGAATATTCTCTTTATCAAGGAAATTACAGATTTAATCCAAAGAAAAGGAACTGGGAGACAACAAAGCTAAGGGAATATCAAAGTAAGTTTCAAATATATGCATGGTTATGTATGAGGATCCTGATCAGAAATGCTCTGATTTTAGAAAGAATGGAATACATTAAGTTAGGGATTAAACATAGGTTAAAATAATTCTCAGGGTAGGGCAACAATGGGAAAAGTAACAGAAAGTTTAGAGAAGTTCTTTAGCTGTTTGGGTGGTGGGAAGTAGTCATTAAAAGAGGACAGATTCTCTTTGGTCAGGAGTGATTTATCATAGCAGATGTTTCAGGTTGGAAGATACCATAGAATCAACTTTCACGACTTTACAGATCAGGAAACTGAGAGCCAGGGAGAGGAAGGGCCTTGCCCAAGTTTCTATGGGTAGTAATTACCAGAACACACATTTGGGATCAAGTCTATGGAACTGTTTTTCCACTCTACACACTGCTTGTCCTGAAGAGAGAAGGACAGACTATATGGCATCTCAAGGTCCCTCATGGCTCCAGAGAGCATCCAACTAACCCTATTATCAATGAAGCAGTATGTTAACAAGACTCTTTTTCATTGTTGCTGCAAAATAAAACAGCTGTTGGAGCAGAGGGAACACCATTAAAAAGATCATTGGCAGGCTAGGATATCCATTAGGATTCAGCTCAGGTGCTCCCCTTGTACCTGGAGAAACAATGGCCCTGCTGATTGATATGATCTTTCAGGAACTGGAGGACAAGAATGAGGGACGGTATCAATAGTTAATAGTTAATAAGGTTAGTACACCCGTGAGAAAAATCATTGGTCCTCATTCTTCATAGTTCTTGTTTCTAATAGGAAACCCACTTAATAACTCACATGGTATCTCTGTCTCCACTTTAATAGATAAGCAGCCATTTCCAGGCAGCGCTTGCTATCAACTCAGAGGAAGGTAAAACACCAGGAAGATTATGAAAAAAAAAATGCAGTTTTTCCAACAAATATATTTGTTAAATGCCCATGGAAAGTGTTTACTTGGGGCAGGTGGGAGATAGGGACAGGAGCTGAGAAATCACAATGAGTTTTTAGCGGCCCATGTCTTTTTTTTTTTACCCAGATGAAGAAAAATGATCACCATCAGAAATGAAAATTATTTTGTACCAGGAATGTATTATGGGCCAGCAACCATGAAAGAGCACAAAGTACACTGAAGACACAATTCCAGACAACTAGATTAAACCTCCTGAGTATGATACAACCTTTTTCATAGGACCATTGTCAAATTGTCCAAATTGGTCTTCAAACTAGCCAATGTTGTTCCTGTTCCACGGCACTGGCTCATACCTCTCCTCATCCTTTAGCTTTTGTTCATTCAAGATCTTGGAACCTTGTCCCACACTTCCATTAAAATCTATCCTCAGGAAAGATTCAGAGTTTCTGTCCCTATATTCTCTTTTCCAGGAACTGAACTCTTTCTTCTTTCTTTCTTTCTTTCTTTCTTTCTTTCTTTCTTTCTTTCTTTCTTTCTTTCTTTCTTTCTTTCTTTCTTTCTTTCTTTCTTTCTTTCTTTCTTTCTTTCTTTCTTTTCTTTTCTTTCTTTCCTTCTTTCTTCCTTTCTCTCTCTCTCTCTCTCTCTCTCTCTCTCTCTCTCTCTCTCTCTCTCTCTCTTTCGGAAGGCAGGGCAATTGGGGTTAACTGACTTGCCCAAGGTCACACGGCTAGTAAGTGTTAAGTGTCTGAGGTCGGATTTGAGCTCAGGTCCTCCTGACTCCAGGGCCAGTGCTCTATTCACTGTGCCACCTAGCTGCCCCCAGAAGTCATCATTTCTTCAGAAATGTAGATAAAGTGTAGAAAGGTAAGATAATCAAAGTCCAAAATCATCTCTGCTACTTCCTATCTATGTTACCTTAGCTGAATCACTGAACCTCTCTTGCCCATAGTTTGCTCACTTAAACTGAGAGGCTGGGACAGGTTAACTCTAAGTTTACTTCTAGTTCTAAATTCTATGATTCAAAGTCCTCATTCAATTTTATAGATGAGAAAATTGAGGACCAAAATGTGTAAAGTATCTTGCCAAGGTCATATAACTAGTTTAGTGATACTGCCCTTTGTGTATCAAGTAGCTGCAAACTTATTTCTATCTACTGCATATCATTTAAATATGTATATTTTAGATATATACATATGTGTATACAATTATACCTATATATGTACATTACACATACACACACACGTATGAATTGCCCCTAACCCTCAAAATGCTTTTTGAGCTGAGCCACCCTTCACTGAATGGAGACCCTCTCTCTGAGGCCTAGGGGCACCCCTCTATCAGTGTTCTGGGGAATATGAACAGGGTTGGGCTGCATTCTGCACAGATGGCGGAAGTCTTGGGCTCTATGTAGATTTGGGAGGACTGGGGTACATAAAGGATCCCAGAGAGCAGTGACATATATGTGTGTGTATGTATGTGTGTGTGTACTTTGAAACTAAACTAGATTGTTTCATATGGCTAGTTGCCATCCATCCTATAATGATCTCCTAACAATATTTCTTGTCTATAATAAGTATTACATACATGTTGAATTGAACTAGTTAAAAAAAAAGTTGCCAAAAAAGTATCTGAAATAAAAGTTAGTTCTTAGCTGGAACTCTGCCAACCAGAAATCAAAAGTCTACAGTCAGAAGAGACCTGATTTACATAATGATGACCCTGAGGCTCTCCAAGTTCCCAGTGTCTCCTATGAATAATCAACCATTCCAGTCTATTCAGTGGTTTTCACCTTGAGTTGATTTTATTATATTTCTATTCTTAGAAACTTGTTCATCACTGTATAAGGGCTAGCCTTGGACAAAACTGTGAAGTGGTGAAATTGTTTGTGCTCTCCCTCACATACCCCTCCTTTCAGTTGACTTCTATTTACTTCTCACCTTTACCCAGGTAGCTCCTTTCTCTCATCTAACTGTAATGTAATCCCTGCTAAAATGTGAATAACATCTTAAGGTGTGACCTGTACCAGAGTTATTTTCATTTTAGAAAGACTCTGGGAGTTGAAAAGATCTTCAAGATTCTAACTTATAATGGCATATTTTCAATCCTTAGAAGATTAGTGATAGAGTTGTTACTTTGGTATATGGAAGGATGAGGAAGGACCTAATGACAAATTTCCTATAGGTGACAGAGATCTGTACTTCTTTGTAAGGCTGGTGACCTTTGTAGGGCTTATATGCTAATTATTAACTTTGATATTTGTTTAACTACAATACTCCATTATTCCTGAACCATGCTGTATAAAAGAGTGTTTTCTATGTTTATGAATAAATATACTCAGTAACATACCAAACTGAAAAATACCAAAACAATTTACTCCAGAAAAATACTGGAAAAAGTGCATCCGGGCAAAATATTCCCAGAAGTCTGTGGTCATTAGAATACTTAACTAAATTTCTTTAGTCTCTAACAGTGATCAGAGTGTGTTGTCACCTAATGGCATATATGTAAACTATGAAAATCATGATGATGATATGAATACTAAGATAAATGTATAACAACTATATAAAAGTCTGTAAATTTTAACTTGGCATAAAGATTGAATTAAGAGGCAGGAAAGTAAAGTGGAAATCAACAGAAGTCAGAAACGCTGGGTTGGATTCAAATATAGACTGACTGGCTACTCTGTGAAGGTTATGTGACACAGGACATTCCTATTCAGGTATAGGTTGAAAAAGATGGGTTTTGTGTCCTTTCCAATTCAGAAATTCTTTAAGTCCCAATTCTACCACAAAAAAAAAAAATCAGTTGTGAGGCATTGGGCAGTGGATAGAATCTAGAGCTACAATGGGTCTGAAAGGCAAGTCAGTCCAAAGTCCTCATCTTTCAGAGGAGGCATTTGAAAGTCAGAGAGTAAAAATGAAACTCACATGGCAGGGATTCAAAGGAGATCCTCTGCCTTCAGCATTCAGGACTTGCCTTTTTTAATCTCTCCAGAACTCATTCTCTTCCTCTGTAAACTGAAGAAACTAGGTAAGATGAATCCTAAGATCATGCTAGTTTTAAAATTTTATACTTCTATTAAAAACAAAGTTCTGCAAAATAGATTGTACTAATGCTACATATTACAAATTCTGAAAACCAAAAAATGTCTGGTTTGAAAAAATAAAATAATTAAATCATTATTGCCTCAAATGGTATCAAATGATAGCATTTCACTTGGCAATTCAATGCTTTTAACACTTAAAGTGTTAGGCAGAATTTAATTTTTAAAGGATTACTATGATTATCATTTTTATAGTCAATGCCTTATGAAAGGGATCAATATTGTACATTACATGGAAGCATTTCTCATACACTTGATTAATGCATTGTTATCATCAAAGTAATTAAAAGGAACAGGGTTATACACAATCAGCATGTACATCTTACTCAGCACCTCCTGGCAGTTGCTTGCAAAAATTAAACTCATTAATCACTATGACTCCAAAGAAGAGAAAGCTTTGGAAAAATGAAAAAGCTCTATTTTATGGAAGAAAAAAATTGTCTAAAACCAACATCTAGAAAAATTCCTGTCCCACTTTGTAACATGAGAACATTAATCTCAAAAGGTAAAATGAGGTGGTTCCATTGCTACAAAATATAAATTAATAATCTGTTAGTACAGTATTCTAGACTCACTTACATCTGCAGGTAAAATAGACAAGTAAATTATCTTGAAAGTGTGCAGCAGAGACAATAGGAAAAACTAGGCTCTTAGAAATTAGTTTTCAGACTACTCTGCAACTTTACTATTCACCTGCCAATTCTGGTGAAGAATTGAGAGTTCAAGGTTTGGCCTTAAGCAGATAGTATTTCCTTCCAATCTCCACCTCAACAGGTAGTGTAATATTACTTACAAAATGAACGTTTGACCCCAATTTTCAGTTGTAAAAGTTTCAACATCATTAAATATCATGATTTCAGGAAAAAAATTAAATCACAAATGACCCTGAAAGACAACACAAATGTAATGTATTGAGCACAAGCAAGATACATTATGTTACTAATAACAACTTCAATGTAAGACATGATAGAGGGCATTATCAAGGATTAAGCATGTCTAGAAAAGCAAGTTGGCTGTGTAAGTATCGAGAATGAGAAAATGATGAGTTATTCAATGAATACATTGGTACCAAACACACAAAAAACAAGTAGATATAAATGCATATTTATATGTATGTGTGTACATATGTATATGCTTATATACATGCAATTATTTCTGTATATATACACATGTATAGATACAAACACACATATGTCTATAAACGGATTTCTTTATTAAGATGTGTGTTTTCACTATCATTCTGCCACTTAATTGAATCTTTAGGTCAATTTCTGTTTTGTAGGCTTTTTGTCTTGATATATTTAACTTGTTAGAAGTGTGTATATTACATATATACACACATAAAACACAATATACTTATACATGGTCACATGTCTGTGCACATATGTATGCATGTGCAGGTGTACACACATGCATATATATTTATCCAAAAGAAAAAGGAATAGTCCTTGTTTCCACTATAGGTAGAAGGAAGATTTTTATTCATTAAATCAACAGAAGAAATCATATTGGACAAAATTAATTACTTTAACCACAAAAAGATAAAGATATATTTGTAGAAGAAAAGTGGTACCTTTAAAATTAAAGGAAATCATAGAAAAAGAAACAGATCGGGAAAAGTGTTTCAAGTTAATGTTAGATAAAAAGTCTGACATAAAAAATATATAAGAATTTGACACATATTGATATGAGTAGCAATGTAATTCTTTTTCTATGTATCTCCAGCACGTGGTACATAGTTAGTACTTAGTAAATGCTCAATGAATTTAACTGAATTCATATTTATCAGGGGACCAATGACTAAAGAACATTGTTATTGTCAATAGCTAAATGAAAAAGAGTTCAAACTCTTAAATAATTCGAGAAGTACAAATCAAGATTATTTTAAGACATTTAAAGATCTTTTATGCACAGAGATGAAAATTTTTTTGGAAACTGAAAATTTCTAATATTTGTAGAGTTGTGAAGAAATAGATATTCACATGTTGCTAATGGGACTACAAAGGTCCAAATATTTTGGAGTACAAAAAGACAACATCCAATAAGAATCATAAAACCAATCATATCTTTTAACTCAATGATTTTGTTGTATTCTGATATCATCATAAATAAAGGAATCAGAGGAATATGTTTAGTAAATCTGCAGAGGATTTATGGAAAAATTATGATGCCAACTGAACAAGGTAGGAAGGAATAGAGTTGTTTATAACCACTGTCCTGGATATAGTGCACACATTTGTAAATCCTAAATTCATTCAAATAACTAAGTAATTAGTAAAGATCTAGTAACCTAGATTTAAGGCAACTTAATATATGCAAATTTGGATTTATATATACTATAAATTATCATTTATTTATTTATTTCACTGCAGGCATTTCCATGATATATTAGAGTGTTTCAATATGCAAAAATTTGACTAGCTCCCAAATTTTCAGGAATATAATTCTAGAGTGAAGCAAAGCACAAATGTAAGCTTATGCCATAGTGTTGTATAAATAAACAACTTAAGAAACAACTTCATTGTTCTTTTTTTCTACTGTACAAGGATATTATATTTATCAATACCTACTAAGTGCAAGGAACTATATTAAGCTAAAAGGCATAAAAATAAGTGTAAGATATGGTCCTTGCTCTTTTAATCTAGTTGGGGGGCAAGATATTAACGTGTCCAAAATTAATTATTAAAAAAAGGATTTAATATCAATTCAAGACAAAATAAGAATGATACCGCAAGGTAATTACTACATTTTTTAAAAATAGCACCTTATTGTTATCACTTAAAATTGCTCAAAGAGTTCGGGAAAGAGAGAGAAATCACTTCACGATAGGTTAGTAATGAAATGTTTTATAGAAATATTAGAATTTGAGCTTTTGTAGATAGTTAGGGCTTAGAAAGTTGGAGATATTATAGGAAATATTTTCCAGGCAAGCTATAAAATGGAGATGTGAAAAGACAAGTAATATTCAGGATATCGTAAATGAAGATGTCAGGTCTTGGGAAGGTGAAGAGATGGATTTTATACTGGAAAAGAAGGATAGGGCTAAATCATGGGAGGCTTTAAAAGTCAGCCAAAAGAGTTCAAACTTTATTGCATGAGCAATAAGAAGCCACTGAAAGTGGCTCTGGTTCTGGACAGAACACTGATATGATCAAAACCCTATTTTAGAAAAAAATAATAGATGTGTTGGTGTGTAGATTGCATGGGGAGAGATATTTGAGACAAGGAAAAAAAGTTAGAAGGATATTTTAACAATTCAGGTGTGAGGCAGTAAGGGCCTGAACTAGAGTGATAGGCATAGGAACAGAAAAGAAACATGTTTGAGCTATTTCTGTGACAGAATATATAAAGTTTCATCATTTATATGCCATGGGAACAGAGAAGGGAGGAAAGTAAGGGGAAGAATTTATGATGATGCTACGTATTTGAGTCTGGATCATAGAAAGAATGGCATAAGAAAGAACTGAAGTAGTGAAGTCAGAAAGAGGAGTTAGCTTTCAGGAAAGTAAGAGCAATTCCATTTTTATATGTTTGGTTTAAAGTAATTTCAAGTAACCTAAGTGGAAATTTTCAAAAGATATTGATATCGATGCTGGGTAAAGAGTTGAGCGATAGATAATAGAAATTAAGCAGCTATTTGTATATAAGGAATACTTAAGATGTGAGCCTATATGGGATTTTCAAATGAGGAAGAGTGTAGACCCATAAGAGTAAAACTGATGACAAAGTCTTATAGAATTTCATGCTTAAAGGACAAGAAAAGGAAGAGACCTCTTGAGGAAAACAGAGAATGATTAGAGAGGTATGATAATAACTGAAGAATATGGCATTGTAAATGCCAAGGGAGAAGAGAATTAAAGAGGAAGAGGTAGATAAATGTTATAGTAGACCAATGATAATGAGGATTGAGAAAAGACTATCATGTTTCATAAAATCAGAAGGTCATTTGGTAATATTTAAAATTATAATTATAGAGCAGTGAAGGGAGTAGAATCTGGATTATAGGGAGTTGAGGAGAAGATGATTGGTGAGGAAAAAGGAAGTGGAAGAGACTGAAGAACCCAGAAGGGGTGGGAGAAATAACTAACCAAGATCAGCAGTGGCATACCAGGATTGGATCAAGGGAAATGGAGGGACAGATTTAAACGTAGGTGCGAAGTTATATCTTTGGAAATACTTTTAAAGAATATTTTTTCTTTAATACAGGTAAAAATAAGAAAGAATAAATTCATACAAATACTAAAGGCAGAAAAGATGGAACATAGGTGACTTCATGAATGAAAAACCTTCACATTTTCTATTAAGAGATAAAGTTATAGAGGCAGCTAGATAGTACAGTGGATACAGTGTGGGGCTTGGAGTCAGGAAGAATAATCTTCCTGAGTTCAGATCTGGCCTCAGACATTTAACTAGCTTTGTGACCCTGGGCAAGTCATTTAATCCTGTTTGCCTCAGTTTTCTCATCTGTAAAATGAGCTAGACTATCCAAAAAACTACTTTAGTATCTTTGCCAAGAAAACCCCAAATAGGGTCATAAAGAGTCAGACACAACTGAAAAACTACTAAGCAACAAGAAAAATGAATGGTATTGATGAACTGAGGATAGAAGGAATTTGTAATACAAATTTGGGAAGTTTGCTAAAGAATTGATTAAAGTTAACAAACATTGAAGCAGTGAAGGACTAGATGAAAAGAGAAAAACATAAGAGTTGTAATAGGGCAACTCACTATAATTTCATGACTTCTTATAGCATTATTCTGCATCCTAAGTGCAGGAATAAAGTGGATAAAATGGGGTGGGGGTGGGAGTGCCATACTTAGGGGGAAGTTAAGGGGACTGGGGAGTCTATGACATGACTAAGGGTCTCTTGAAGAGACTAATTATGCTGCTTAGCTAAGGTAAGCAATACCAGAAGAGGGTTAATTGAATTAGCTGAAAAATTGTGGTAGAAAAGAAATGACTTGTTTAGTTGGAGAAAGATAGCAAAGTAGAAGATGAGAAGGTTGTGGTCAGAAAGGCAGGGCATAGAAAGTTTGAAATCTTTAAATCTTTTTTTTGGAGGGGGGAAGGTAGGGCAATTGGGGTTAAGTGACTTGCCCAAGGTCACATGGCTAGTTTGTGTGTGTGCGTGTGTGAAGTGTCTGAGGCTGTATTTGAACTCAAGTCCTCCTGGCTCCAGGGCCAGTGCTCTATTCACTGTGCCACCTAGCTGTCCCAAGTTTGCAATCTTTAAACCAAAATATTATCATGAGTTATAATAGAATGCCACTCATCTAGAGATTAATTAATGTAGAATAGACAAGGAGATCTGTGAAGCCTCACTGGTCAATGAAACAGGTGGTTCACAGGTCCAAAGAACTATCAGTCTAAGAAAGTTAGAATGATAGCTTATGGATGGAGATGGGGAACAGGTTGGACAGCCTCAGTACTGGTAGTAAATCAATGATTTGGCTAAACCATTTTAATGGTATGTTTAAATAGCATGTTAGGTTACTATGTATTATCCCTGTTCCTTCTGCCAAGGAGGGGAACCATGAATATAAAAAGAGAGATAGGTTTTTACTAACAACAATCTATGAGTTGTGCCTCAAAGAGAGACCAACAAATGTTTATATTTAAAGATCTCATGTTCTGCTTAAACATTTCTTAGACAATTTCAGTATTTCAATTGAGATGAATTGTGATTGATTTTATATTTTGTAAGTTACTATATTCCATTACAAGCTGACACAAGCTAAACATTTCTTTTAAAGGACAACTTCTTTTAAAACTTATGCAAGATATCTCTCCCAGTCCTGAAATATTTAATGCTCTACCCAGAAGGGGTTCAGTTGTTTTACTTTAAAAAGAAAAGAGGCAACTGAGAAGAAAAACATCTGACAACAAAGATACCTTGGTTACTCTTTTTATATTTCTAATTGAAATCTTTCCAGTTGAGATGAGGTCCTCCCCAAAATATGATTACCTGTGAAAATACTGACTTTTAATTATAATTATCAACAACAATGTATTCATCATTGGATAGAATTGCAAGGTAGCCTTTCTTTCCATTTCAAATGTATTCTGTACAGAGAGATAATATATTGCCAATTAATTATTCCTCATACAACCTTTACACTTCATTTATTTATGCTTGCCCTTGTGGCTACCTTATTTTTTTTTCCACTTGAGATACACACACACACACACACACACACACACACACACACACACACACACA
>NW_027185612.1:5871538-5875376 GCF_028583685.1 Petaurus breviceps papuanus | reverse complement strand
CACACACACACACACACACACACACACACACACACACACACACACACCCCTGATCCAGAACTGCATTTATTTGTCTTTGGTGTGGGGGGATGTTGAGGAAGTAGAGGAAAGTCTTTTTGGTTTTAGTTAGAAGACAAAAGAGCTGTTCAGGAGGAAAGAGAGAAACACGTTATGTTTACAGTGATCTCAGTGCTCCAGGTCAGGAAACTGCTTTGGTGGATTGCTGAATTGTTTCCGGTGAGGGAGAGGCCACAAAAGAGCAGGAAAGCTTCCAGAATATTGGTTCAGACTTCTTTGATGAATGAGACAAAGATTTAGTGAGCTGGGTAGGGAGGAAAGTTCCCTTCAGCACCTGAGATAGCTAACAAGTGACTTAGTTGTACTCTTGCGATTTGCTAAACAAAGATTGAAAAGTACAGGTTTTAAAATTTTCTGCAATTGCCAAATGTTGACATGCATAAACACCCCATAGAAACATATGTAATGTGTTACATGTTAAAGAATGTGTAAGTGTGTATCACTTCCCCAGCCTCATCTTAAAAAATAAATTAAACAATTCCTTAGGCTTCTTTCAATATACCTCTTTTTTTAGCTGTGAATCACCTTATTAATAATATTGAATGTAAAAGGAGAGAAAGATATAAAACAATTAAACCCCGAGAGGCATACATCACCATGTTACATTTGTGAAAGGGTTAGAGTTTGTATTCAGATTTTAAAATTTCTTCATAAAGAAAAATTTCATTACTCTGCTCCCCTCTTCAATTAAGTCCTAACCTTAAGGACTGGAATGAATCCCTGGAGAAATACAAGTAATGCTTTTGAGGAGATAAATTGGATCTATCCATCTCTAACACTCTAATGTGCTACATTTAACTTGGAGTCAGTGACATAGTTGAGGGGGAAATGCTCTGGGGCATTAGCCTAACTACACACTGGAATATGAATCTGGATTGCTGGCTAGGTTGCATGCACTGAATACATTGGATGTATGCTATGTATTGGTCATATGAATCAGGCATTTGCATGGATAGATAGATCTACTATGGTGTAAACATACATACACAACCAACCAAAGTACATGATCTTCACATTTCCGTGGTGGGGGGGTGGGGAGGGGTTGAAGCATGTCAAGTGCTGGACCTTACACCCTTAATGACTAAGTTAAGAGACTATTTTAGAGTCATATCAGCAAAAATCCTTTTCACATGTTAATTCCCTTATTTCTTTCTCAGTCCAACGCTTTTGATGATCTGAGAAACAGTTCCAGACATCTGTGATATTTAAAAGCAGGGAATATATACTCCAAGCTGTTTTTTAAAAAATCAGGAGGAAAAAAAAATCAGGGCTGAGAAAATGTCTGATATAAAATCCGGAAGCCGGTGCCTTTGCTTTGTCCTAGCGACACCTAGAGTCTGCAAGAATGAAATTTCACAAAGGCTCTTTTCCTGGTGCCTGTCACACGTTCCTGGCTCTGGCAATATAGTTCCAGATTTAAGCCATACTGAAGAAAACGAGAGTCTACGGAGAAATCTGTCTGCATTGCAGCTCAGTTACCTTCTCTCCCCCCCTTAATCCCCCCCCCCCCGAAACCGCTATTATCTTTAATCTCCTTCTTTCTCTATCCACTGCTCCCTCAACCCTTTCTTCAAGGGCTGTTAGTCGGCGACCCAGATGACTAAGAACTCGTTCACATCCCTTAGGACGCAGCTAGCCAGGGGGAGAGACGTCTCTTCTAATGAAGGGCTTTGGGAAATGATCCAAGGAAAATTCTCATGCAAGGTCGGAACTTACATCTGTATTTGGGGGTGGGGGGAACGTTCACACTTGGCCCTCAAAAACAAAACAAAACATACTTCTACCTTCCTTGAAGACAATAACTTTAATTTTTTAAGCGCCAACCAAAACCTCGAGCTCAAAAAGTGTCTCAGCAAGGCCCACCTTTCAGGAACTGTCTAGGCCCCATCGTGAGGGCCCCCAGTTACCTATCATAAATGGGAACTCCTAAGTCGAAACAAACTGCAGTCCAAGACTCAAAACTTCTGGTGGCAGCAAATACATTGGATACCTCCATAGGGAATCTGGAGGGTGATGATATGACTTTGGGTAAGTAGAATTGGGGCATCCTGAGTAATTCTTTGATCTTTGGTCGACACAAAGGTACAAGGACAAGAGAAATTGAAAAAAAAAAACACATAGATAATATAATGTAACACTTTTATGCTATAAAATATAGGTTGAGTGGTCAGAGTCTTAGCAGACCCCCAGTTGAACTAGAATGTATGAGGAACTGTCTGGACTGTCTTTCTTTCCTTATGTTAAAAAAAAAGTCAGAAAAAATGCATATTATTCCTTATTCTCCCTCGGAAGCACAGAGACTGCCACCCTCCTTCCCCCCCCCCAAACCCCTTCACACATCCCCCATCAAAGCGCTGGAAGGGATCAATGTAAGGTGGTTTAACTCTTCAATCTATCAGACCCAGCAGCAAGGACGGCAGCGAGTGCCCTGCGTGAGTCATTCGTTACTAAGGCAATATGCAAATCCAACCTTTGAAACCGCGGAAACGTGCATGTGGAGAAGTTTTCACTTAATACAGTGTAATGTTGAGTTGTCCGTACAAGGCAAAGAAAGGGGGTGAGTACCAGAGGTAAAACCTATCAACGGAGCGCGCGTTGAGCTCTGGGACATCAGACCAGGGCAAGGGTGGTTATAGGTTCCTGGTCCCAAATATAACAAATGATGGTCATTTAAATATAATAATGAAACAAAACAAAACTAGATGTCAGCATTATCTGAAAGAAGTGAGTAGAAGAAGAATGGGATACTGTCTGTATTCAAGGAGTAAGAAGGGTCTGAGGGAGGGGGAAGCAGAAGGCAAAAGGGGAAAAACGGAGTGCACGACTTCATCCATGAAACGTAAAAAGGGAGGAACACACACACACACACACACACACACACGCACACACACACAAACTTATAGGCAGAGGCAGAGCTGTGGCCTCCGTCCATAGGGCTATACCGATATGGTTTAAAGAAAAACAAACAAAATAAACCCAGTAACTCACACCAATGCTCATGAGAACCCCGGGAAAACATACACACACTACCCAAACTCCTGGCCCGACGTCGCTGCCAGGGACCCATTGCCAGGGGAGGGGATGACCGATATTCAGTACAAAGATGACATTTGTGGGAGCTCCAGGGAGGGGAAGGGGGAGGAGAGAGAAATAGAAGGAAAGAAGGCGGGGGGGGGGGGCGGAGGGAAGAAGGAAGGAAGGAAGGTTGGTTTTAAGATTATCAAGAAGGTACTCCCAGAAAACGCATATTGTAAGCTAGTTTTTCAAAAGCCACCGCCACCGCCAACACCGCCACAGTCACCAACAAAGAAAGATAGTCTTACATCTTCCTCTTCACAGTCATTCCGGGGCTGGTACTGGAACCGGGGCCGGCCGCCTGCGCCATGGTCTTGGGGTGCCGACGGCGCTGGGGGCCGGGGGGGCTTACCCCCAGCCCCACTGCTTTCTTCCTCAGTGCCCTGGCCGCCTAGAAGATGACTTGCCTCGGGGGGGATCGGGAAAGACCGAGAGGTGTTGATCTTGCCCGTGAATCTCTGGTAGAGCGAAGCCATCAGTCAAACGCTCTATAGCTTTTTCTTTTTTGTTTTTTCCTCCGTCTTTCTCTCTGACTACCTCCCTCCCCCCTCCCCCCACCCCCCAAAAAAAGAAAAACCAGGAGGCCGTTGCTGCTCCCTACAGCATGCCACACTGAAGTCACCGCTGGGCTTCTCTCCTTCTCTCTCTCTCTCTCTCTCTCTCTCTCTCCCCCCCTCTCTCTCTC
>NW_027185612.1:5849090-5871438 GCF_028583685.1 Petaurus breviceps papuanus | reverse complement strand
TCTCTCTCTCTCTCTCTCTCTCTCTCTCTCTCTCTCTCTCTCTCTCAGCACATCTAAACAAGGAGGGGGGGGGTGCTGATGGATATGTGTGTTTGCTTTCTTTTTTTTCCTATCCCGTTGCAAGTGCCCTAATCAAAGGGGAGGGGGCAGAATAAGGGAGGGAAAATGCCCGGGCTCCAAGAAATTTGGCACCATCTAGAGACCAGAAAGCATCCAAAGCTAGTCTTCACGCTCTTCCTCCTCCTCTTGGCTCCCCCACACCCTTTCCCCCTGGAGTCTGCCTTGACTCCCTTCCCCTAGTTCTCGCACCTCTTTTCCTAATCCTTTCTCCCGTCCCTCTCTAATCCCCCCAAATCTTCCTTCTCCTCCCACCCCGCACCCCCCAATCTCTGCTGGGATAATGGCGCCCGGATGGTTCGGGATTCAGTGGGGGAAGAGAACATTAGCGGAGACAAAAAGAGAAACCGCTCGGAAAGGGTGGGGTAGGGTCAAGGGACCGAAGAGGCAGCTCCTTGGGGACAGATTTCAGGGGCGCTCTGGGATTGGGCAGTGGCACTACACCCTCGGAGGGCGCATACCAACAGTGTGCAGAGAGAAGCAGAGGTTGATGAAAGCATGCGTGTAAGGGAGGGAGATATGAATTTGGGGATGAGGGCAGTGGGAAACTCAGGAGAAAGAGGAGATGGAAGGAAAGCTGAAGTAGGAGCCCACATTCAAAGCACGTTGCTTTTATCTCCTATTAATCCTCTGTCCCCTCTCTGTGTTCATTTTTCTTTTCTGAAGGTCTAGGTGCTCCTCCTTGTTTTTCCCTGGGGGTTTTATAGCGGAACTTATAGCAACAACAAAAACATCTAATTTTATGAGGGGAAGAGGTAGGATTGGCCGAAAAGAAGATGGGATGGAAGCACGGGGAAAGATCACTGTAGGGGAGGGGTTAATGGGCAAGCTTCTAGAGAGGTTACTCATAAACCAACCTATGTTGCTAACAAAGCCCTAATTTCTCGTTCCTTCCCCTAGAAATGGAAAAGGAGGAAAACAAAACGATTCGTGCTAAACACTATAAGCTGAGAAGGTAAGGCCCAGTAAAATATTTTGAAATAATTTTCTGTAACACTACCCTCCCCATCCCATCACCAACACACCAAAGTGATTTGCCTAACGGCCCCTTTCATCCACCAAATAGGAAAGGTATGGGCTAAAATGTAGGGAACCAGTAACTTTTAAGATGCTTATATCGTAAATGAGGGGGAGGGATAAAATAAAGCAAGTGAATTCCACCTTTCAGGGGTTTTATATTCATTCATTTTGCTGCATTAAAACGTGCTTCAGCGCCCCTGTGTGGAAATAAACTCAAACTATTTTCCTTTGCAAGTCTTCAGCAGCAAGGCAAGGATTTAAGCAAATCCTCTAAGGCTGCCTTGTGTGTGTTCTCTTCTCATCCCTATTCTTCCTTTCTCTTCCTCTCCTCTCCTCTCCTCTCTTTCTTCTTCTTCCTATGCTTCTTTTCAGTGAGTCTTATGTTTCTGCCTGTTTTCCACCCTTTTCATTTCTCTCCCCCTTTCCCCTTTTCTTTACTTTCTTGGAAGGCTTTTTAGGCCTGCTCACTACTTCTCTACCTGCTCTACTTCATTCATTAAAAGAATGTATGCTGCTCTGTCCAAGGTTCTGAACCTGTTCTTTGGGCTTGCCTTCACTTTTAATGTGTAGGGAAAGAAAGCAGTGCAACTTTGGGTTGAGTCCGTGATTAGGCAATTCTCTAAAGGAACATAACTATTTGTCATCACCCCACCTGCCCTCACAAATTGGTTCCATTGTGGAAGGCTTTCTAAATTAGTCTTGGTAATAGTTTGCTTTTCTTCAGTTTCTATAACAACTAAGGTTTATGTTTTTAAGGTAAAAGGCAGAAATTTGAATTCCACGGGCAAAACTGGACCCCTGGGTCACTGGTCTTTTCTTAAACTGAGTCATATGTAGACTGAACATAAAGATTCAGTAGCTGGGCCCTGGATGCCAGAAGTACAATGGATCACTTATTTCACCTGAGTGGGGAAAACTGTCCTGTCCTGGGCTTGGAAGGGAAGCTACTGAATTTTCTGTGTTGATGAGTAATAGTGCTCAGGGCTAGAGATAGAATCTACACATCTCTGGTCCACCCCTTTCCATTATCTGTAGCTAGTAGGTATATTTACAATATTTGAAAATATAATCTTGGAAAATATAGGTTGGGATCCTGGCTCTGAGATTTTGATCTATGTGATTTCAAACAAGTCATTTGACCTCTATGGGTAGACCTTAGTTTTCTCCAAGGATGTTGTGAGGAAAACAAATTGTAAGTATTAAAATTATATATAAAATGTTATTATACTTAACTTTTAGTCTGAATGTTTGTGACCAAGAATTTCCTTTTACAGTTTTCATCTTGAAAGAGGATTGGAACCAGTTTTCATCTTGAAAGAGGATTGGAAATTTATTTTTTTAAACCACTTCACAAGTTTAAAAATAAAGTTAACAGTTGTCAAAAAGCAATGAAGTTCACTTATAGGACAAAGATATCTTCCATACTGACAGTTTCTAAAGCATAAAAGGTGAAAAATGTCTTCATTTTTCAATTTTATTTTATTGTTTATGCTTTCAAAGTATGGCTTTGAAAGTCATCATATTTAGATGAAAAGGAAATCCTCTGCTTTCAATTCTGACCAGGTCCCCTCTGGTTGGAGGAAGGACACCTGGTGTCTTTCCTAACAGTCTTGAGAGAAATTTCATGCTGAGTTCCCTGAAGCCCAAAGTCTCTGACATTTAACTAAATATCAAAGTCTAAAAGTGACACTTGAAAATGTGCATACATAGGAAATGCATACTATATAAATCATATTGTATATAGTATTAAAAAGTGTGTGGGGGCGGCCAGGTAGCACAGCAAGTAAGAGCACCGGCTCCAGTGTTGAGAAGACCTGGAGATCGAATCCCGGGCTCAGACACTTAGCACCCACCCAGAAACACCTGGCCGTGTAACCTTGAGCAAGTTACTTAACCCCAATTGCTTAGGGGCGGCCAGGTGGCTCAGCGAGTAAGAGCACCGGCTCCAGTGTTGGGATGACCTGGAGATCGAATCCCCGGCTCAGACACTAAGCACCACACCCAGAAATAACTGGCCTTGTAACCTTGAGCAAGTTACTTAACCCCGGTTGCTTAAAAATATAAAAAAAAAAGTGTGTGGAAGACTCATTTATAATTCATATACAACAAATAGTTATATATTGTCTAAAATCACTATAATATAAAAAGAGTCATTTCTTTTCAGTGGCAAAAAGAAAACAGTCTCTTCTGCTTATCTACATTATGTTCTGTACTGAGCCTGTCTTCTACTCTAATTCTCTATTTACTCAAGTTTGTGAATTACCACTGAATTGTTCAGACATTTCTTCATTGACCCCACTTCCTTCTGAAATTAGGGAAGAAGGGAACAACAACAATAGAGACAACAGGTAAACGAATTGAGGCACATTTCTGAGGATGAATAAAAAATGTAGAAAATAATATTAATTTTACAAATTTCAGGCTTAAAGTAAAAAAAAAACATAACAAGCCAGTGAACTAGAAAAAGGGCAAAATAAGGAAAAGTGGTGGAAAGATAAGGCAACACACAAAGTCATTCACTAGAAAAATCCAATTTTCAAAGAACAACAAAAAAATAGATATCCAAAGAACACTTATCAGAGTAATGGGAAGGTATAGTCAGAAATCCCACCAGACAACACCAGAAGTTTGTGATGCAAGTTCATAACACAGCAATGCTTCCTGTGATCTCCTCAAAAATGAACTAGACTTAATGCTTTAATTTACATAAAAACTCACACAGAACTATGGAAATCACTTATCTTTAGAAGCCCTAAGGTTACATATTGAAAAATCAGCAAATTGGTTATTATTTTAAGCAGGAACAGTATTTTGTCCTGTAATCAAAATTAAATGCAAGAGATAGGGTATTCCAGAAATTCACAGCATGAAATTTAATCCTCATGGTACATAATTAATCATAACCAACCCCACCTTCCACTCCCCCAACTCAACCTATTCTCATATGCAGTGTAGTAGAAGAAAAGAACGTGGGACTTGGATTCAGGAGAGACCTGAATTCAAATCTTACTTTTGAAATTTTATGGCTGCTTTACTAGAGGACAATGTCTTAAGGTCTCTGAGCCTCAATTTCCTTATTTGTAAAGTGGGGGTGGTACCTGTCATACCCACCTTACAGGATTTTTCTGAGGATCAAATGAGATAATGTACATAATATGTTTTGAAAGTCTTAAAGTACTACATAAATTTTAGCTATTAAAATTATTATTTCTACTACTTAATTTAAAATATATATTTTCCCAATCATCACAAAAACCATTCTGAAGACAGAAGGAAGATATTATGCATACAAAATAATCTTCCAATGGACCTCTAAATTTAGTTAGATTACTTCAACATAGAGGAAATTTTCAATAACTACCTTTCCCCATCATGACAGTTGAATATTCTTAACTACTTCTTATTAAAGCCACTTTTCATACTTGATTACTTGATAGGCATCAGTGGTTGAGAACACAAAAAAATGAGAAGTCATTTCTGAAAACCCTTTTTATAGGCTATTTCCTATAAAGATTTGATTTCTCCTAGCACTGTTTATAGCCAAATGACTAACCGGCCATTTTTCTTTCTCATTTCATATGATCATATCTCTGGGTAATAAATCTTTTTCTGTTGATTTTCTTCTTATTGTCATTTATTTTCCCTTTACACCATCCACTCAATTCACTGGTAGGTCATTGAGATCACTTAGATGCTCCAAAATATGGTAGGTAGTCATATAAAAATGATAATTCCAGGAAATTTTTGGCCTACTTGCAAGCTAAGCATTGTAGGTAATGATGAAAGCTATATCCAGTTCAGCCTGCCTAAGCATGATTTATATTAGCTATGAGGTCTCCTCATCTATAGAAGAGAATTATGTCATGCAGTTTACCTCCATTTTCTTTTCCAAGCAAAGAAATAAGAAGTCTCATAATTGTACTTCCATACTCATTAATTTGCTACTTCAAATTTCTCCAAACTTTGAAGTTCTCTCTCAGGAATCTATTTAAATTATAAACTATATAACTATTTAAATTATAGTCACTCTGCCGTCATACAAATGGGATCAAATGAATCAGTTTTTCTGGCAACTCATAAAAAAATTCTATTTTAAATTGAAAAACAATTCAGTTTGCCATATGAAACATACAGGATTTTATTAGGTTTTTGCCTCAGTTTTCTGCTAGGGTGTATAAAGCCTCATATAGATGTCATATGTAACCCACATGTTGAAACAGAAGTATTCATACATTGTCAAGATAGGATGAGAAAGCAGAGAATTTGGTGTCAGGGGACCTGGAAATCAAATTTCATATTTTACATTGTCCATGCATAATTTTAATATCTTAATAATCAATGTCAGGCAAGTCACAACTTATGTGAGCATCAGTTTTCTTATCTGAAAATGAGAAGGTTAGACTTATGGCCTCTCAGGTATTTTCCAGCTTAAATCTATATGCAAAACACCTTAAATTCAGGATTTTTAAAAGGATATGAAGTTAATATTTTTTAAAAAAATACTTCTTGAGACAAAATATATAAAGCCATTTAAGGTTTGTTAGTTAAATTAGTTAAGAAGTTAGGTTAGTTAAGAAGAACAAAGCTTAAAAATCAGTGCAAATGATATGTTAAAATTAGCTCTCATTGTTTCAATACTTGAAACAAGCTTTGTTTTGGACTTGGTCAGGTTTGCAAATGGGATTCTTTAAACAGGAACTCATAAATATATACATGTCTGTTTATTGTTGAATCAAAACGAAACCCACATAGTCTTTTAACGCAGGCTTTAATTCAAACAATAATCATTTTATCTTGGGAAAAAAATCAGTCAAACCAGCTCTTTGATTAAATCGTAAGTCAATTTAGCTCACATATTAGTATAGTAGATAGAATAGTAGACATAGAGTCCAGGGATTTGAGTCCTTTCTCTGACACTAATTAGTTGTGTGATCCTGGACTAGTCATTTAACCTCTATGAGACTCACTTTCTTCATATGAAAGATAGAGATAATAATGATTATAATATCTATTTCTCAGGGTTATTGTGAGGTCAAATGAGACATTGTATGTATAATAAAGTGCTTTACAAGCCTTCAATTGCTAGATAATATCAGCTGTTATTGCTATGAACATATAATGTTAAATTATTATATATTGATAATTATTAATA
Source organism: Petaurus breviceps papuanus (assembly GCF_028583685.1). Classification (NCBI taxonomy): domain Eukaryota; kingdom Metazoa; phylum Chordata; class Mammalia; order Diprotodontia; family Petauridae; genus Petaurus; species Petaurus breviceps. The sequence goes on along the minus strand of NW_027185612.1, from coordinate 5,865,149 downwards.
ATATTGTTGTACTAACATCTTGCAAATCATGGAGGGTATGTAAGAATCTCACCTTCATACCATCATTATATTTAACGTAAAGTTGTTAATGCATTGTAATCAATCCAACCATTCCGGAAAAAGAGGACTGTTTGCTATTTCCCAGACATATTCTATTTTTTTTTTCTATCTCTGTTGCTTTGCTCACATTATTCCTTAAGTTTAGAATGGCTCCCTCATCTTTTCTATTTAAATCCTACAGCTCAAATGCTGCCTCATTCATGTAATTTTTCTTTCACCCCAAGCTCCAGTTCTCTTTCCCTCTTCTGAATTCTCACAGGACACTGTACTTCTATTATGCCTTTTCACAGTCTAATTTGAACTACTTATTTGTGTACATCTCTTGATTCCACTACTACAGTATATTCTTTAAGTGTAGAGACAATTTTATTAGCCTTTACATCCCCTTCAGCTCTTAGCACAGTGCCCATCACATAGTAAAAATGTAATAAATGTTGATTTGAATTGCATGTTAAGTGGTATATTTAGTTTGTAATGTTTCAGGAATCTCGACGTAGTTTCAGATGATGCTATACCAAAGCATGTATTGCAGTGTTCTTTAGAACTTAATTAGTTACCTCATTCAATCTATTAAAAATTCAAACAAAACCTTTGTTCCATTTTATTCTCTGATTTAGACTAAGTATTTGGAGAGACCACAATTTTTCCTACTTGCATGGAAGAGAAAATCTTTCCTATTTTATCTCTGGTGACTGTTTGGACTTGGCTGTAAGCCCATGCATAATAATGTCTCATTTATAAAGAGTGACAGCTAAGAATAATTAGATTAACAAGGAGATGTCTTTTGGCCTGAAACACCAATAGAACTACAGTTCTTGTCTCAATGTATGTACTTTCCTTGAGGCAAATGAATTAAATATAGTGTACCATCCTTTAAACACAAAGGTGATAATTCCAGTTCTACTCTCAGAAGCCATGAATGTTTGTGGAACATTTGTTTCTTTTTTTTTTTGGCCTTTACTAAAGGCTCTTTGATTATACTGGTATAGCTACATCTTGTCATAAGAAATTTTTTAAGTGGATTGCAATATGTAGTTCCAACTTGAGATTTGAGAAAAGAATATTTAGCATCTGTGCTGAGTGGCTAACTGTAACAGCAAGCTCTTCCTCCTCTGAACTACTACAGGAAATACGATCTGTACTGATTTGATACTTAGTCATGGATTATCTTGTGTGGCTAACTTATTTTCTTTTGTTCTCAATTATATTCCAAGTTCTTTAAAGGCTGTATCTAACTTGTCTTTCTCTTATAGATTATATTTGGCTCCCAAATAATTATTTTCACATCAAAAGAACCATCAATTAATGGTTAAATCCACATATATGCTATGGTTTACGTGAGACAAACAGGTCAGTTTGGCTAGCCTGATTACAATTTGGCTAATGGAATCAGTATAAGTACATAAATACATTGATTTAGTGCATTGCTAAAAGAATGAATACAGGAAAAAAATTATGGATTTTAAAATAATATGGTTAATAAAAATTCTTTTGTTGAAATAAAAACTATTGAAGTTGAAAGATGAAAGAATGACAAAGCATTTATTACTTACTCTATATAAAACACTGTGCTAACCCTGGGCATAAAAATACTGAAGTGAAACTGTCCTTGCTCTCAAGGAACTTACATTCTAATGGAGAAGAGAAGTCGTGTGAAAGAATAGTGGCTAGGACAAAGCAGTTTGGTCAGAGAAGTCACAGGCTGGTGAGTGGAACTGCTGGGGAGGGACAGATCATTTTCAGCAGTAATGGTAATACAGATGTAATTACTCTTCCCAGAGCAAATGATGAGAGGAGGGGGAAGGACACATCCAGAAGGCATGGCAAGAAGATAACCAGATGGTAAGAACAATCTAGATACAAAAGAACCAATGGGTGTTTTATTATTGTTGTTTTATTTATTTTTAAGGAAATGAAACATTGTGCTGGGAGCAGTAAAACCTAATGGGAGGTTCATTTATCCTATTTATTCCATTTATTGTGCAGCATCAGTCATGCCTTTTATAATTTCCTTTCCACAAAGGAAAGAAAAACGGGTTGGACTTTACTACTAACTGCAAACCAATCCTTAGCAATCTGCTTTCTGTCCCCACACCCTAACAAAAGTGATTCTTCTAAGAATTTCTTGGTACTTTTGATTTGTTCGACAGCTAAACCCAAATTACCTGTTGGCTAACTATATCCATTAGAACTGCAAGCATGCCCCTCATCCCCTTTACATTGTCTCAACCCGTGTGTTTTAAAAATACATTATTACCAAATTTCCAAACAGGACCTAATTGTGGAGTTATTGTTCATTTATAACTGTTCTCAGGCAAATAAATGCTCTCTCTAAATGAGTTTTGAAAGGCTGAACTCAATTCAGTTTTTTTTTTAAAGAATTCTTTTAATCCCCAGCAAACATCAAAAGAGCCCCTCTCAACTCCATTAAGATAAGGTGGATCACACTTGCTCCTTAGACTGGGTTTCCAGGCTTCTGCTTCCCATTAAATCAATTTTGAACTGAAATACCCATAATCACTGCTATTCCATCTCCCTAACACCACACAGTACCTAAAATGCAGACTCTTATCATCATTTATACAGCACCTTTTAATATCTGAAACTTCTATGAAATATTAACTCATTTATTTCTCCTCACTAAAGGATTAGTTGGCCATGTCACCTGTAACAAAACATAACAGGGAAACAGCAGGCCAAGGTTATATTAAAGGCTGGCTGGCAATGCTTTTCTTTCAGGACAATGCCCTCGGTAGAGCTCCTGCCAGGCATACTGTCCCGTCTTGCTACTTGATGGCAACCCAGGACTTCCAGTCCATGTCATTCCACATGAACTTGCTCCCTTATCAATAGGACCCAGAGTTTTAGTTGTTACCCTCACTGCATTTATCCACAGAAGTAATAAATTTGCTTAGCTGATTTAAATTGGAAGTATCTAGAGTGGATACTGGTCTGATATGTTTACCCTACTCACATATTTCCACTTCCAAAATCATTTTTAGTGCCTTTGCTCAAATGTAGGAAATGTGAGAATTTAAGCCAATTTAGCTGTCAGGAAGAGGTTTTTTGTTTTTGTTTTGTTTTGTTTTTGAGCAAAGAAGTTGTTTCACACCCCTAAAATTGGCGTCGCCTATCCTGTCTATGCATGCAGGAGCTTTTCTTCATAAAAATCTGAAGAACAAGACTGTTATATATCTAGTGCTTTACCATTTTCAATGTATTTCCACATATATTACCTTATTTGGTCTTCTCAATACATCTGCAAGGTAGGCGGGACAGGAAATACTATCCCCATTTTACATATGAGGAAACAGAGAGTCCAGAATGGTAAATGATTTGCCCAAGGTCACAGTTAGTAAATGGTAGAGTCAGGACTTAAATCCTTGTTTTCTTCCTCCAAATTTGAATGCCCTTTGAACTACACCACGTTCCTTTTAATATTCTGTGCTAAAGTGAGGCTACTTTTTGCTCAGCCATATAGTCCTAGAGTTGGAAGGGATCTTAGGAGCTATTCACTCTAACGTCCGCCCTTGCTAAGTAGTCTTTCAGTTTCCATTCAAAGATGCTCAGTGCTGAAGACCTTCCTTCCTTCCTGAAGCAGATAATGATCAAACCAGACCTACCTTTTGATTCTACCTTCTGACCAAAACCAAAAGAGGTTTTGTTTTCTTTCTTTGACCAATCAATAATGACTATGCGTGGTGGTCAAATCATATGATCATAGTTTTAGAACTGGGAGGAACCTCAGTAGGCATCTAGTAGAATCCCTCAAAGATGTTCAATGATTGTGTTCCCATTCACACATATAAGGAGGTTGTGGCAGGGTTGGCGTTGAAAAGTCCTTTGGGTTCAAACCCTGGCTTCCTCCATTTCACCAGTTACTTCCTCCTGGTGCAATCCCACTTTACTTTTCATCAGTTTTAGTAAGGAAAAAAATTACTTTAACACATTCAACAACACCAACTTAGGCACATATATCAGAGACCAGCTGCCCTCGCCCTTTTTTTTACTTTCCTCACTGATTTTTTCATTATACTTATACCTCTTCCTATACCTTAGTCTATATCAATGCATGGATACAACTGCCCAAGACATATTGTACAAGTCCCTCAGAGAGAGGCTCTATGCTATGTACCATGATAAAAAAAATGTAACTCGACTCTAGATCTGCTGGAATGTCTTGGTGAAATTGAATTGAATTTGAACTGTAAAAACAGTGAAAAATAGATGAGTATTGTACTTGAAGATTTACAAAGTGTTTTCCTTATAACAATTGTGAGATATGTAGTAGGCATATTATTATTCCCATTTCATAGATGAAGGAACTGAGGCTTGCAGAAATTAAATGACTTATTCATGGTCACAAATATACTAAGTGCATACACTAAGTACAAGAACCAAGACTCAAACCCAGGTTATCTGACTCCAAATCCAGGGCATATCCTATGACACTGTGCTGCAATCTTTTCTTTTTCAGGGAAATATGAGGGTCTTGGCTGTGGACATAACTCAATTAACAACTCTCTAATTGTATTGGGATTGTAGATCTGACTTGAGATTTGACTCTCTGTTGGGTATCTGTAACCCAAAGGGAGCTCTGCCTCCTCTGAACTCCTATAGGAGATATTATCTGCAATGATTTGATACGTTTTTTGTGATAAATCACATTACATGTGATACAGTAAAGGTTCATGGTGTCTAATGGTCAGTTTGGCAAAAGTATAATTTTCATTCTTTATTTCCTGAGATTTGTCTCTGTTATATAAACAGATTACTCATGGGGACAGCAATAAATGTAGACTTTTGGGCTGCTGAACCATACTGACACCTTCTGGAGAAAAATGTAAACAGGGACTTGTAGAAAATAGTAGTAAACCCCTAAAATGCATCACTAAAACATCCTCTCAGCAGTCGGCTGCCCTTCTCAGTCTTACTTCCACATATAGGAAAACTTATTCATAGGCATCCATGTTAAAAGAGAGAAAACAGACAAAACTTTTTTTTTTAATTGAAGCACAATCCAATAGTCCTGCCTCCTCTGGGATTCCTTGTTGATATTTGCATGTTTTCTCAACAAATAACATTTGGCTAAAATTCCAGGTCAGCTACCCAATGCATCTTGCACCTGTGGAGTGCTAGGTACACACAGTAGGAGGCATTCCACCTCCAGGGTTGAGAGTAAGAAAGCATATGGATGCACAGATCTGAGCATATGGGTAAAGAGAACAGTCATGTGGTTCCACAGGCCAGAGGAAATTCAATTGTGTTTTAAAAGAGAGAAGCCGGGGTAAAAATTATTGGCTCCAAAAAGTGACCAAATTGCTATTAAAAGAGAGAGGTAGTGTTATATAATAGGAAGAGGGAAAAAAATAGAAGTCAAGAGACCTGGCATTTAGTTCCTGCTCTGCCGCTGGCCCTGGACAAGTCACTCACCTCTCTAAGTTTCCTTATGAAGACATGGGAAGAAAATTACTTATAATATCACTTCTAGCCCCCAAATGCTAAGATTTTATGATTCCAAATCATGTAAATGGTATTAAGTGACTTGTGTGCTTGAGAGGAGCAGATAGATAATAGTTTATAGAGAGCTTTTCATACATCATCTCATTTGAAACTGACAAAAGACTTTAAGGTCAGTAGCACAGGTATTCTTATGTCCATATAATAGATAAGAACTGTGAGGCTCTGAGAGGTTAAAGGACTTGCCCAGGATCACTCCAGATGCTACTAGAAGTGGGATTCAGTTTTTCTCGCTCCAAATATAGGCTCCTTCTGCCTCTCAACAAATAGAAGCTATGCCCTTCCTCTCTTCTTACCACTACTCAGTGGGGGTAAACAAGGGCTTTCAAAATCAGACTATTAGTTTACCAGCATCACAAGGAATTTCAATAAGGACAAGCTGGGATAAAGTGGGAGGACAGAAGGGCAAGTCTATGGAACAGATGTGATTACATGTGTGATCATCCCAGAGCAAAGCTGGTCAGTGGCTTGCTGACAACACTGTTTCATAGCCATCCTAGGAATATAAAGCCCAGAACTTCACTTGTATGTCATGTATACACTGAACTCCCAATTATAGTATCAACACATCTCTTGAACATCTGTTTCACTTCTTTTCTGTGAGTGAATCAAGGATAGGAAGACAGAGAGAGATGGGAGGTACTAACACTCAGTGGACCAGGGCAGGAGTCACCAATATTTGCTGGATGAAGAGAGAGTTTTAATTTCCCCAAGGCATTCTCAGTAGGGGAGTAAGAATGCTGATAATATAAATAAAAAGGGAAGGGAAAGGACAATGGAAGGAGGGGATGACTGCCAGCCAAGCTCTTTTCCACAGAGTGGGAAAACAAAATCAACCAAAACAAAACAACAAAAAACAGTGAACCATGACCAGAAAAGCATGGTCACAGCAGCAGGATCAGAACTCAACAACATACAATTTTAAGATTAACCTTTTGAGAATAGGGAACAACATAAAATGGATTATGTGTGGGTTGAAAAGACCATCTGCTCTCCAACCAGGAGTGCAGTCACTATTTTTCATCTTAAGGTTTTTGACTCCTGCAAAATTTGTATAGATTTACCCCAACAAGCAACCCTAGTTTGGGTTATAGCTTTCCAGTTCTGCTAGGCAATGCGGCATAATGGATGAAGCTAATAAGGAAGAACTACATTCAAGGTGGAACTCTGACTCATATAAGCTTTGTGACCCTGAGGAAAACACTTAACATGTTCATGTGCTTAGAAACTTTCAGGGATTAGAATTTCCTGTAAGAGCTACTTAGCTTTGGCTTCAGTGTCGGGATGACCTGGATCAAATCTGGGCTCAGACACTCAGCACCACACCCAGAAATGACTGGCCGTGTAACCTTGAGCAAGTTACTTAACCCCGATTGCTTTAAAAAAAAAAAGTTACTTATCTGTATTATTCAGGGAGATCCTTTGGTACTCTGCAGCAATGCAATCATGATTCCAGACCACCACCAGCACCTGCACAGGTACAAGAAACACACACACACACACACGCACACACGCACACACGCACACTTCCCATTCTCTGGATGCTAGAAGAGCTAGACACGATGCCTGGTTGGTGGCAGTTTTACAACAAGAATCATCTAGCTCTGAGGAAGCCTAAGGCATGCCAAGGCACAAAGAAGAGTATCAAACATAGATTTTCCTACCATAGTACTGGGCATGGAGATGTTGGGAGGGTGGGGGTGTCAGAAAGGCCTGAATAGCAAAAAGAAGCCCAGTGCTTCATCAGGAAACAGTCAAAGGCCAACAAGTCAGCAGATTTCACATGGAGAAACTGCTGCAAATGGTGTGGTTGGTTTTTTTTCCCCCCCTCCAGGGTCTCATAGAAAAAAAAAGTCTCAGTTGGGGAAAATCATAAATTTTCTCCCTTTCATTTTGTAAGCTATTTTAAGCTATTTGGCTCCATGTCATGGCTATGCTTTTTTCCTGAGCAAAAATGAGACAGTACAGAGACAGATATATTTTCAATAGTCTCTCTTCTCTCCAATCCATCTTCTACCCAGCTGTCAAAATAACCTTCCTAAAGTATAGGTCAGACGATGTCACTCCATTGCTCAAAAATCTTCTGGGCCTCCCTATTTCCTCCAGGATAACATGCAAACTCCTGACTTTGGTGTTTAAAACCATTTCTAGTCTCATTCCCAATGATTTTGCTGGGCTTAATTCTATTACCCTACTGACCACGTGCTATGGTGAAGGGCAGATACACACACTTGTCCTCCTGATTTCATTATTTTACCTCCTGCCTCTGTGTCTTTGCCCTGGTGGTCCCTTGTGTCTGAAATGCACTCAATCTTTATTTCCACCTCTTAAAATTCTCAGTTTCCTTACAGATCAGCTCAGGCGGCAATTCCTACAAGTAAACATTCCTGTTCTCCCTAGCTATTAGGATTATTCCTTCTCAAGCCACTTTCTATTTAATTATCTATTATATGCTCCTTGAGGGCAGGGACTAGTATTCATTTTGGGTTTGTTTTCCCAATACTATGTGCCTCACATGTAGGAGATGTTTAATAAATCCTTCTCAAACTGATGAACGTCATGCTCCACTTTACTGCTCTGGCTCTCCTCTCTGGCTTTCCCACACAAGCACTATCCTTTCTGTGACACATATGATAAGTCTCTGATGACATCAGAATAACCTATCAGACTGGAGAAATAAAGGGATTTTAATTTTACTAACTCTTCCATGAATTAAATTAGTTATTCGAATGGACCCCTGTTATTTTGAAGCTCTGGCTAGATGCACCCAGAAATCAGGGACAGAGACCAGCATCACCACTTGAGGGTGCTACTGTAGTTTGGAAGTATTATTATTTGGAAGCTTGAAGCAGCAAAGGAAAATACTTGAGAAACAGTAAAAGCAGGGTTTCAGTTCCATATTCCCATTTCTGTCTATTCAGCTGTCTCCAGAGAAATGAGATCACTTTTTAGAAGATTTAATTTTTGTAAAAATGGATTAACAAAAATATCAGATAGGGCAGCAATCTTCCTATTCATAAGAAACAAAAAAGAAAGTAAAATCAGTAACCAGGCCTGTAACCCTTTCTCCCAACTAGCTATGGTTTTCATTCATCAGTGTTAGAGGGGACACTGGGGACAAAAACTTCATTTACCAAGGCTTTTTGGTCAAACAATGAAGATCCCGATATGCTTTTAGCCAGACACTGTGTGCTTAAAAGGAACCCTGAATCACCTTTGGCACTGTTTAATTGGATGAGGTCCTTTGTGGATGACATACTGAACTGGCATGGAAAAAAAGAGGACAAAAACAAGTGAGAATGGTAAGAAATGATAGATGGCATTTGAATGAACAACCACACATCCTACTCCATATCAACTTTTATAAATATATATATAAATATAGTTATATAATATATAAAAATATCAATATATATTAAATATAAAGATATATAAATATAAATTATTCCTTTTTTGCTACAGGATTAAAAAATTTCCAGAGGGGATTCTGTGCTGCAAGAGGCAATCCAGTCTCTCCAACTAAGAAATTTTAAATACATGGTGGGCTCAAAAAGCAACCTTACTTTGTTAGGTCTTGGACCAGCCATCTTGGATGATATTAATTTTTTGATCTTTGAAATCTAATATGGACTCAGTCAGAATGGAGCAACAGATTTAGGGGAACAAACAAAAAGCAGACTGGCCTGTCCTAAAAAAGAGTTAAGAGTCAGAAGACTAAGGTCAGAATCCTGTCTCTTTTATTTGTTACCTCTGTGAACCTTGGTGAATTGCATGATTTTTCTGGTTCTTGGAATCTTCATCAAAGAAAACAAGAAAATTGGGTTAGATGATCTCTAAGGTATCTTCTAACACTATAAGCCTGTGATCTTGTGAATTCTGCATTTACTGACAACTGGAAGATAAGTTTTAAAATATTTTTTTCAGCCTACATAGAATTTCCCTTATCCAGAAAATTTCAAATCACCCGTTCACTTCCTATTGTGTGTCTGATGTGCCAAAGAGCTGCCAAATTGAATTACTGGTGCTAAATTCCATGGTGTTCATTTTCACTTATATTTGCTCTTAACCTGAGTTCACCTAGACCTACTGCTTTTAAGCTCTAGCCTTACTCAGAGCGGCAGGGCTAATAAAATGGCAAGGTCTTGAGGAGAAACAACGCTGGGACAAGATGAATGACTGGCTCTATGCTATGTGTCCTGCCAATTTAGTCAATCCAACCTATGACAAAACAACTACAGTACTGCAAGATGGTGGTTTAATTATGGTAACTGGGTATAGACAAAAGGATTACTGATTTTTATCTACAGCCACAGGTTTGAAAATGTTAAAAGATCTTTTGAATACCAATGAAGTAGACTAGAGCATGATTGCTTCAGTATGGGACCTATTGGACAGCTGTTGCCATATCCAGAAGATGATGTTTCACTAAAAGATGATAGGATAACAGAATTTAAGAGTTAGAAGGAACTTAATCATCTAGGCTCATCTAGGCTGTTCAGAAAAGGAAGGAAAGATGGAAACCAGCCTACTGTAAGTCAGTGCCTACTATAAGCCAGGTGCTTTAGAAATAGTATTTTATTTGATCTTTACAACAGTGCTAGGAAATGGGTGCTATTAGCATTTTCTGCATGAAGACATTCTTCATACAAAATTCTTCATACATTTTATGTATGAAGAAAGTGAGGGGAATGAAGGTTACAGGACTTCTCAGGGCAACACAGCTGGTAAGGGTGTGAGATCATACTTGAACTCAGGTCTTTCTGACTCAAAGTCCAGTGTTGTATCCAACGAGACACTGAGCTGCCTCTAGGCAATCTGCCATCTGGCCTGGAAAGGAATCTGTACTATAACATATCTGATGAATGGTCATCAATCCTCCACTTGAAGATATGTAAGTAGTAAGAAGACTGCCCCCTTCCCACAGGACAGTAAATTCTACTTTTGAACACCTCTATGGGCCCTGCAATGTACTTATATCACAATTACCTACTAGACAAAATATTATTACTGAAAAATGTACAAATGCAAAGAAGATTTTGAAAAGTCCAGCATTTATGTATTAAGCTTTAGGTCAATAGAAGAGTCAGGATGAATTTTAGTGCTTGGGCAAGCAGCACAAAATGCACCCTCAAATAAATTTTGGAAGATAGTCAAATGATAGACCAGAAGATACTATGGCTCATAGGCAGAGCTCTCAGAACACGAGGGTGCTACTAGGAAGTGGAAGTAAGAGTTTCTCTGGGATATAGACACTAAGAGGTGAAGACTCACTATCTAGCACCATTCTTTTTTAACTAATTATTTCTTGCTAACTATGTGCTAAGCTGCTTCTAGGATGAAGGAGGAGTTCAAGTGCTGTCTTAAATGTCAGGTTCTTTGGGAAAAGCTCAATCTCGAGGTCCTAGCCATACCTCTGATAGGTGCCCATAACCTCTAAAGTGTGGGATTCCACAGGGGCACTGCAAAAGAGGTAGCAGTCAATAATACATAAACATGCATATGTGTCAGATATGCCATATATGTAGTGTGTGCATAATAAATCCTCAGCTTCTGTGGGGGTAACGTTCCTAGAAAATGGCAAGAAAGTAAAAAATGGGAATGTTGATACACTGAACCTATGGGAAAATAAGGGGCAAGGTTCCTGAGACCACCAAAAAATATAATCTTTCACTAGAGATTGCTAAAAATATACTTTTCTGCATGTAATTCTTTATAATAAAAGATTAATTCTGATAATATGCACTTTCCCTAACTAAGTAACCATAAAATAACCCATAAAATTCAGGGGAGAGAGACAACACCAGAATGGATGAGGAGGGGCAGGGCTAAGATGTTAGAAGAACACAGAGTGAAAAAAGAGAAGGGGGAAATTCGTCATCTCGAATGTCCCTTTCTGTTCAATGGTTGAACTATTTTGTGGTGAGTCCCTGCCCCTGGTGGGAGGTGGGAGAAACTCATACCCAGTTGGCTCTGCCAAACCAACAGTGAACCCACTAGAAGGTTTAGGAGCCAGGCACAGGCACAGGGGAGGCAGGACTCAGATCACTGCACCAGTGCTGGGGAGGGGGGCAACATCTCAGTTATCCACAAATTTAGCTACTTTTCCATTATTTCATTTCCCTCATAATGTGCATGTCAGGTTACTTCAGCTCTTTCTAGAGGAGATTAACAAATAATTTTATGAATATTTTCTTCCTTTTTGAAGATATAAACTTGCACCATGCTTCTCATTTTTTTCTCTATTGTGCAGAGGCTCAAATGTGCTGTGGCTGCTAACTGAAAGAAAAAATCAGGTTACTAATAAAATCACAGGAATGCTTGAAGTCTTTGGAAGGTTAAACATGGTAATTTTGAGGATTGATTCTCTCTCTCTCTCTCTCTCTCTCTCTCTCTCTCTCTCTCTCTCTCTCTCTCTCTCTTTCCCTCTTTCCCTCTCTCTCTCTGTCATTCCAGAATTCAGTGATGTTATTTTTTTTCCTACTTTAAGGGTATAGATTATACTTTATTTCAAATTCTGTTTCTCTGTCTCTCCTCCATCCCTTCCATACCTATGCCCCTCTCCCTTTCCCCCTCCCTGTCAATCATTCATTTACCCATTACCTGTAGGAGATATATTTTTTTACTCTACCTACACTCTCAACTTTTTACACATTACAAAGCAGCAACAATACTTTATATGATTTTCTAGTGACTTCAAGTTCATAAATGTGCTTCCCTAAGTCCCTGATTTGAGGTCAGGGAGCAAATTAAAGTCACATCAGACACTTTATTTTTCTCACTTTATCTGAGCACTGGAGAACTCTCCATTAAGTTGTCTGAGGAAAATTTTAAAATTGCCATAGAAAGATGACTGTGATGATAAGGAATTACATAGCTAGAGCCTAAAGATTGGACTCAGAATTCACCAGCCAAAAAGAAGAAAGCATTGCATATCAACATGCAAATACCTAACTTGCCTATTGGAATGTTTGCATTATTTATAAATCTGTTTTATAATTAAATCTATGTTCAAAGGACATATTAATACTTTTAAGACATCAATAAAATTTATAATAGCAAACTATTGAAGAGAGATTCATACTTCAGGCATCATGCATGAAAGAAGACCTAAATAACCTCCTGTGGTCTGAAAGCCAAAATCTAAGGACTAGATTCTAATCCATTAAGATAATTCTAATGAGCCTCCAAGAGTTTGACTCCACAATGCCAAATTCCCACTCAATTTTCATATTTCCATATTTGTTTTCATACTAGGAAATTCTGATACATAGTACCAATTTAGAACAACATGGCTTGATATTTTCCCAGAAAGGCAGTTGCCAAACCCAAATGTTGGTTCCATATAAATATCATGTCCTTTCCAGAATAGGATGGAATGTCCTAATCACCATCCTAATCCTCAAACACATTCATTTGCACTGGGGTGCAGAGGGTCGAGGGCGAGGAGAACCCTCTAAGCACAAATAAAAGGAATTCAGTAGAGGCAGTAACTCAGCTCACAAATTCCCATCTCAGAAAATAGAGCCCATTCAAAGGTCCACAGGACCCAATATAGCCTCAAACTTGAAGGATACTGAATGAAAACTGCAACACAAGCAATAGGCTCAATACTCTTGTACTTTTTACACCTCTCACAATGTACTTCCTGACTTGCCATTGCCTTGGGACTTAATTTCTGCTGGGGCTGTTGAGATCAGTGACCTGGAACACTCTCTAAACAAGTACCTGTCAGGCCTCCAGAGCCCAGAGAAAGTAATTTCCCCTCTGGAACATGCGTCATGGGTGAGTAACACAGACTTTAAACTTTCAGACAGCATTTTTCTTCTCAATGGGTCCCTGGAAATGCATCTTAAATGGGTTTCCTGCAAATACTTATGTTCCTCAACATCCAAAGTTCCAAGTTCAAACAAATAATCAGCTCCCCTTTCACACAGGAATACTTGCAATTCATCTTAAGAAAGCAGCTCAATTCAGAAATCAACTTTCCTACTCTGAAAAATCATAATAAAATCTCTCTTTCTGTAGCCATCCACATCCTAAATACAATAAAGCCCTTAGAGGCCAGAGCCAAGATGGTAGGGGCAGCAGCCCAGCCATATTCTCCCAACATTCCCCTCCAAACAACTTTAAAACCAGAAGTCACGTAGAATTCTGGAGTGGCATAGTCAACAAAATGTCAGGGCGAGAGGTTTTTAAAGCCCAAGAAAACTTCTTGTTGTTCATCCTTCATTTTTGAAGAGGATCAATGACATCACAGGGTGATGTCTTGACTTGCTTGTGAATTGGATGTGAGGCAGAATTGCATAAAATCAACTTAGGAGGTTGGTGGGAGAGGTCTGTGACATTGGGGTGGAGGTCTTTCTGGAGCTCACATGTTGACAACATTAGCTGTGGGACTTGGAGGCAGTTGTGACAGCAGCAGCAGCAGCTCCAGGAGCTCTCAGACCAGAGACTATAAAGGTATTGGACAATTGGTGGGAAAGAGATTACGGGGGAACCTGAATTGACATTGGGCACAGGATCAGGTACTGTTTGGCTATTCCTTACTCATACACAGTTCTGGGTTCCAGTTTCAGGACAGAGAGGAGAACTTATTATCAGTCATACTGGAGGAGGGTCACTGATCACAGTTTAAAGGCAGAGAGGAAAGCTAGAGCTTGTGGCTACAGGGGAGTAGAGACCCTACCTGGGTGAAGACCAGAGCCAGAGCGGGACAGCAGTTGGCCACATCTCTCCCAGGATAATACCACCTCGGAAGCACTGAAAACTTTCAGACACCTAGAACTAGCTCTGAAAACAGCAGTGCAAAAAAAGCCTGAAACTTGTGACAGTACCTCCCTACTTCCAGGTGAGCAGAATCCAACTTTAACATAAAGTACAAAGTCAAGAAATAGGATGAAAAACAAATAAACAAACAATAACAACAAAGAATCTGACCATAACAAGCTACTATGGTGGCAGGGAAGCTCAAGGCACAAATTCAGAAAAAGATAACAAAGTGCAGACTCAATAAATGCCAATAAGAATTTCCAGAAGAGTTAAGGAAATAAGAGTGATAGAGGGAAAAAATGGGAAAAGAAACCAGAATGATACAAGAAAAGTATGAAAAGAGAATTAACAGCTTGGTAAAAGAGGAATAAAATTACTGAAGAAAAAAAACTTTTAAAAAAACAGAACCAAATGGTAACAGAAGCACAAAAATTCACAAAAGAGCAGAACTCCTCAAAAAGCAAAATTGGCCAAGTAGAAAATGAGGTTTAAAAGCTCACTGAAGAAAATAACTTTTTAAAAATTAGAATTGGGTAAGTAGAAGCTAATCACTCCACAAGAGCAAGAAACAATAAAACAAAGTCAAAAGTAAAGGAAATAAATAGAAGAAAATGTGAAGTATCTCATCAGAAAAATGACTGTCCTGGAAAATAGATTAAGGAGAGGTAGTTTAAAAATTACTGCACTACCTGAAAGTCATGATTAAAAAAAAAAGAGCCTAGACATCATCCTTCAAGAGATTACAAAGGAAAACTGCCCTGATCAAGAGGGTAAAAGAGAAATTAAAAGAATCCACCAATCACCTCCTGAAAGAAATCCAAAAATATAAACTCCCAGGAATATTACAGGCACATTCCCAAACTTGCAGGTCAAGGAGAAAATATTGCAAATAGCCTGAAAAAAAAATTCAAATAGTGCAGAGCCTCAGTCAGGACCACACAAGATTTAGCAGCTACCATATTAAAGGAGCAGAGGGTTTAGAATGTGATATTCTAAAAGATGAAGGAACTAGGATTATATCCAAGAACAACCTACTCAGAAAAACTGAGTATATTTCTTCAAGGAAAAAATAGACATTTAATAAATTAAAGAACTTTTAAGCATTCCTGATGAAAAGACCAGAGCTGAATAAGAAATCTGACATTTAAGTAAAAGGTTCAAGAGAATCATAAAAAGGTAAACATGAAAGAGAAATCAGAAGGGATTTAAGAAGATTCAACTGTTTATATTCCTAGATGGGAAGATGATATAAATGACTCCTAAGAACTTTATAATCATTAGGGAATTTAAACAGAATCTACATAGGCAGAGGGCACTGATGTGAGTTACATTGGAATGTTCTCAAAAAACTGAAAAGGTGAGAAAAAGGGATGCATGAGGAGAAAGGAGAAGGGAAGGAAGAAGTGGGGAAAATATTTCACAGAAAAATGGCATGCAAGGAAAACTATTTACAATTTTATAGTGGAAGGAAAATGCAAGGGAGGCAACATTTGAACTCCATTCTCACCAGAATTGGTTCAAAGAGAGGACTATATATCTATACATCTATCTATCATCTATCTGTCTATCTATCTATCTATCTATCTATCTATCTATCTATCTATCTATCTATCATCTATCTATCTATCATCTATCATCTATTTATCGAGAGAGGAGAGAGAGAGAGAGAGAGAGAGAGAGAGAGAGAGAGAGAGAGAGAGAGAGAGAGAG
>NW_027185612.1:5830872-5849080 GCF_028583685.1 Petaurus breviceps papuanus | reverse complement strand
GGTCAGAAGCAATATAGACATTTGAAGAGGGATAGGGTAAAAAAAAAGAGAGAAAAATATAAACATAAACAAAAAAATATAAACACAAGAAAATAGGATGAAGGGGAATACACAGTAATCATAACTGTGAATGTGAACTCATTCATAAAACAGATGCAGATAGCTGAATGGAATAGAAACCAGAATCCACCATATACTGCCTACAAGAACCATGCTTGAACTAAAAAACAATGGGTTAAGATAAGGGGCTAGAGCAAAATCTATTATGCTACCACTGAAGTATAAAAGGCAGGGATAGCAATCATGATTTCAGACAAAACTAGACCAAAAAATTAAACTGAATTAAAAGAGATAATTGGAAAAACTACATTTTCTTAAATGGTGCAATAGACAATGAAGAGACATCAAAAAAATCTACAACATACTGCTCTGATAAAGACCTTATTCCTCAAATACATAGGAAACTGAGACAAATTTATTAAAAAAAAAAAGAGCCATTCCCCAATTGATAAATGGTTAAAGGAGGTGAGCACTCAGTTTTCAGAAGAACTCAAAGCTATCTGTAATGATATGAAAAAATATGCTCTAAGTCATTAATGATTGGTGAAATGCAAATAAAAAAATCTCTGAGGTACCACCTCACACCTATTAGGTTGTGTTTCATGATAGAAAAGGAAAATGACAAATCTGGAGGAACACTAATTCACTGTTCATAGAGTTGTGTACTGGTCTAAACATTCTGGAAAACAATTTGGAACTATGCCCTAAGAACTATAAAATTGTGCATACACAATTTTTATGCATATACTTTGAACCAGAAATACCACTACTAGGTCTGTAACTCAAAAAGATCAAAGAAAAAGGAAAATAGCATACATGCATAAAAATATTTACAGAAGCAGTTTTTATGGTGACAAAGAAATGGAAATTTAAGGAATGCCCCTTAATTGGGGTATAGATAGACAACTTGTGGTATATAATTGTAATAGAATACTATTGTGGTATAAGAAATGATGAGCAGGATGAATTTAGAAAAGCCTGGGGAGACTTTTGTGAACTGATGCAGAATTAAGTGAGTACAACCCTGAGATCCTTGTACACAGTAACAGTAATATTTTAATGATGATCAACTCTGAAAGACTTAGCTACTTGGATTAATACAATGACCCCAAGACAATTCTAAAGGACTTATGATAAAAAATCCTATCTACTTTCAGAAAGAGAATTGATAAACTATGAGTGCAAACTGAAGTATATATATTTACTTTCTTTATCTGTCTTGCTTTTTTTTTAACATGAATCATATGGAAATATATTTTGCACTATTCACATGTATAATTGGTATCATTTTGCTTGCCATTTGGGAGAAGTGTCTAGAAAAAGAGAATTTGGAATTCAAAATTTTAGGAAAAAAATGCTAGAAATAAGTAATAAAAAAACCAAAATAGAAGACATATTCTCTTTCAAGGTAGTGATCATTATTTTGCATTTTTGCCCACAGTCACCAGCACAGCAAGTTGTACAAAGGTGCTTAAGAAGTTGGACTGATGACTCATAAAATGTAGGAACAGCAAGGGATCCTAGAAACTATCAAATCAAGGGGTTTTCATCTGAGTTCCCATGGACCTACAAGGGATCCATGGATAGATTTGGGGGTGGGGAGATTGTGAACTTGGAAGGAAAAAAAATTACATCTTTATTTTCTTTAACCTCTTAGCATTTGCTTTAATTATGAGTGTAGGCAACAAACATTTTTTTTTTTGAGAAGATGAGTCCCTAGGCCTCATCAAAATGCCAAAGGTGTCCATGGTACAAATCAGATGAAGAATGCCTTATCTAGTCCAACTCCCTTACTTTATCTCATTGAACCTCTTTCCTTCATCTGTTAAATGACAGAGCTGGGGTCAGAACTCAGGTCTCATCACATCCAATCTTACAACAAATGGCCTGGTAATTTTTACCTTGATAAATATAATTCAAATGGGGACATAAATCCCTTTTTATTTTCCAAAGGAGAATACTGTAATAATCAAAGTGTAATACTCTATCCACAAGCATTTACTAAGTGCTTACTAACTGCCAGCAATAGGGAGATGGAAAGAAAACAATCCAAGTTGTTTTATGTTTATCAAGACTAATGCTAGGAAAACAAAGAAAGGTGAAAACAGTCCCTGTCCTCAATGAGTTAACCTTCTTCTTCTTCTTCTTTTGCTTTTCAGAGGGCAATTGGGGTGAAGTGACTTGCCCAAGTTCACATGGCTAGTTTTTGTGTTAAGTGTCTGAGGGTGGATTTGAACTCAGGTCCTTCTTACTCCAGGGCTGGGGCTCTATTCACTGCACCACCTTGCCACCCCAAGTTAACCTTCTAATAGGGAAACAACACACACACACACACACACACACACACACGATACACGGAGAGTTAGTGAAAGATGAGACCTACAGGTATCTTATCCAAGGTAGAACCTCCTTATCATTTACAGTATTTTTTCCCCAGCTGTTTGTGTCCCCTAGAAAAAAAAACAAAAACAAAAACCAAAACAAAGCAAAAATAGGCAGAGAATTGGTGTAGCAACAGGGAGATGAAAAGAAAACAAGCCAAGTCGTTTTATGTTTACCAAGTCCTCCAATATCAAATAACTCTGTTCTACTCTTCAATACAGCTAATGAATCTATTGTATTGCTGAAGTGATCAGGGCAAAATGCTGGAGAATGATCTATGGAAATAGTGTTTTTAATGTTGCTTAGTCCCAAAAGAATAAGACTGTGCCTCTGTTATGATTCTGAGCTTCTTGAGGCTTTAATTTCAACCATATATCCTTCTTTCGAGTATTCAAATTGATAAATGCCTCTCTGGATAGGACCATAATGCAATATTATCAGCACATGCAGATGGTATTTGGGATTGCAGTATCGGGCTTCTGATACACACTGCTACCATTGGCAGTACAAGTAATTGGTCTAGGGGAAAAATGGAATTGCTGGACTTCGGGGGGTAAAATAAACTAACACTGTAAGGGCTCAGCAGGTTCAGGCTCATGTTATTTATTCATTCTCTGCAAAGGGAATGAAATAATTCTCATAATTTAGCATTGAAAGCCAAAGTAATTACCAGTGTAATGTTACACATTAAAAGGTGGTGAGAGCTAGACTGCAACTTATTAACTTTACTTATTTATTTTCCATTCATAAAATGTATCCATTGCCCAACTGTACCATAATTCCTCTCTAATGGAGTGTTTTCTCTCCCTTATTCTAAGATGGCTTAAAAAGATGTGTCCTCCACTGGATCCTGAAGGGCAACAAGTGAGGAATGTCTTACACCTTAAGGGGAAATAGTTTCACAAATACAAAGTACTCTTTGAGAAAGGCTTTATTAGTGTTGGTAGAGAATGGCCAGGATTAAGGGAGTGTAGTGAAAGTAAGGGGTGGAATATGGAGCTATTCCTGTATGTGCTGTCCTTTGTTTGGTGTTTGGGGTTAAGTGACTTGCCTAAAGTCACACAGCTAGTAAGTGTGTCAAGTGTCTGAGGCCAGAATTTGAATTCAGGCTCTCCTGACTCCAGGGCCAGTGCTCTATTCACTGCGCCACCTAGCCTCCCCAGTGCTGTCCTTTGCGAAAGATTTTCTCTACCCTGCCATTGAACTCATTGTTTCTGAGTTCCCTGTGCCATAAAGACCTCTCAGGAGGTTGGTTTCTGGAAACCATTGATTTTCCTTGGGTGAACAAGAGAGGTTGGCTGCCTCAGAAGCTTGAAGATCTCCAGTAAAGGGAGAACCCACTAGCTTCTGAGGTAGTTAGCCTCTTTTGTGGATAGTTCTAATTTTAGGAAAATTTGGTTTAGATTGAGCCTAAATTTTCTTCTGTACATCTTCCACTCAGTACTCCTAGTTCTGTTCTCTGAGACCAAGAAGAACAAACCAATTCTTCTTCCACGTGATAGCTCTATTGTACCCTTCAATATTTTCTTCTCAAAATAGATTCCTCAGTTTCTCCAGCTGACCCTTATGTAGTAAGGTCTTCAGAATGTTCCCCAGCTCATTAGCTTCCTTCTTAAAATGCAGCACCTAGAACAGAACTCAGTCCTCCAGATAAGACCTTCCAAAGCCTGGATACAACAGCATTCATGTTTCCCTGAGTCTGAACACTACCCCTCTCTTCATACAGCCTAGAATCACAAGAGGCAGAATGGTGGAGTGGACAGAGAACCACCCAGAAGATCTGGGTTCAAGTCCCACTTTTAACACACTGACTGCATAACCCCTTGGCATATCACTGAAACTCTCAGTACTCACTCTAAGATGACAACTTGCAGAAGAGGTTCCAAGCTGCACTGAAAGAGGGAGTTTCCTTACCTTAGAATTTCCTATACCAATAAATTCTTAGGTTTAGTCATTAGCCCCAAGATTACATGAACATTTTTACCAGTATGAATGCATATTGAAATTGAAATTCACTGAAACACCCCAGTAGTTTTGGAGCCAAACTGCTACCTAGTCATGCCTCTCTGACCTTGTATTTGTAAACATATTTTGAGCCCATGTGTCAGACTTGATATTTATTTTCATTAAATTCCATTTTTGGATTTGACCCAACATCCTGGTCTGTCAAGATCTGTTTGCATTTTGACTCTATCATCCAACATATTATTTGTAATGCCTAACTCCACTGCATCTAGAAGTCTGACAAGTGTGTCATATAGTTTTTCATCCAAGTCACTGATAGAAATAGTAAGGAGAATAGGATCGAGCTCAAATTCCACAATGACTCTCTTCCACATTGACACAGAACCCTTAATGATTCTTTGGATTCAGTTATTCTTTATCAGATCAGAATTTGCCTAACTATAAACTCATATAACTCACATTTCCATGTGCTTAAGAGACCTTATCAAATGTTTTCATGAAACCTAGGTAAACTAAGTCTCCAATGTTTTCCATATCTGTTATAATCATTCTGTGATTATTATTGCTTGCCATCATCCTCTCCCTACAGGAAGAAAATAATGTTTGCCATAACTAATTAATGTTGCATACTTGATACTTCTTTAACTTTCCATTGGGTGTGGGTGCTGGGGTAGGGGTAGAACCCTTAGGCTCCAGACCTACAGATAAAATTAGTAACTGTCTAATTAGCAACTTTCCAAGATTAGCCAGGATAAGGGCAATTTCTAGGTAGAAATGATCAGATTGATTCCATGTCTTTTTTTTAATTGATCCTACTTACAATGAATTGATTTTGTCCTGTAACTGTCTGAGTCATGGTTCTTTGTCTCTGAACTTATAGTTCAGAAACTCAATTGCCCTGGAATGAGTTATGAAATACAGTTCTCTTGCTAATTACTGTTCTACTCTTGCCTCAAGGAAATTAGTTATCCTTGAAGGATACAGGTAGACACTAGGGAGTCTGGCCTAGTATCTTTATACCACCAAGCTATCCTTCAAGGAGGTCTGGTCTACTATCCAAAGAAGTCTGGTCCACTATCTCTAACCTTATAGGTGGGCTCAAACAAAGAATATTTTTTTAGTCACAGGAGGGAAGGAGAGGGCTGTTTCTAGCCCTTCATTCCAAATTTCTGACCAATCAAATTGTTCCCCATGCCTCAGTTCTATAACCAATAATATTGAATACCTCATTAATAATGGTGAGCTCTTGCAACCAATCACAACATTTTCCCCACCTACAAAATTCTGTTCTTTGTTCTATATGCCCCTCAAACTATTGACTGTATCCATTTCTCTTATTTGGGGTCTTAGCTTTGCTGGCAAGCTGAGATCTTATTTATAAGTAAATTTGTGCTTTACTAACAAATTGATCATGCTTGGAACTTTGTGCCTCAGTTTGCCTTGTTTTGACTGTAATAAGGTGTTGACCTTCTAGAAAGAAGAAAAATCACACTCAACAAGTCAAACCTAGGAAACTGTAAGGTCAGTTGGAGGGCAGGAACAGGTAGAGATCACAAGTCTGTAGGACCACAGCTGAGGGGCATTGAGTGACCCACAGTGCTTGACTATTATCACCTATTACTGAGAAAGGCATGCTGGTGCTTTGGGAGCACCAGCTCTTTTATATGTTACCAGGCAACCTTTCAATAAAATGTCCTATTGCAGAGGGGGCCAGGGAGGGAAGTGGAGAAAATTTAAAATGCAAAAGCTTATGGAAGTGAATGTTGAAAACTAAAAGCAAATAAATTATTTTTTAATGTTCCAGAATTTTCCAGGAATTAAAGTCAGGCTTTCTTAGCCTATAGTTTGCAAACTCCATGGGCTTCCCTTTTTGAAATTCAGGACATGTAACTATCTTTAATTCTTCAATTATGGGTTTCATATTTTAGAAAAGAATAATAATTTATTTTTAGTCTAAATTTAAGAAACAACAAATTGCCATTCCATTTACAATGTAGAGCAGAAAGAGATAGCAGATATTTATTAGGCAGTTTGCTTTTCTTTTAAAAATATATAATAAATTTAAATTCAACGTGTGTCTTTCTAAACTGTATTGCTTGTCTGAAATTATCTTTATTTCTGGTCATTTTTCCATTCTCTTGATTTACTTTTTTTTTTTAAAGATACCACAATGATCCTTCTTTCCTTCCTTCCTATGTTCCTTTCTTCCTTCCACTTTCATTTTTTTTTTCCTTTTGCTAGAGACAACAAGGTGGCACAGTCGATAGAGTACTGGACCTGGTGTCAGGAAGACCAAAGTTCAAATCCAGCCTCAGACCCTTCTTTTTTTTTTTTTTTAAAGCAATCGGGGTTAAGTAATTTGCTCAAGGTTACACGGCCAGTTATTTCTGGGTGTGGTGCTAAGTATCCGAGCCTGGATTTGATCCCCAGGTCATCCTGACACTGGGGCCAGTGCTCTTACTTGCTGAGCCACCCAGCTGCCCCTAAGCAGTTGGGGTTAAAGTAACTTGCTCAAGGTTACATGGCCAGGTGTTTCTGGGTGGGTGCTAAGTGTCGGAGCCCAGATTCGATCCCCCGGTCATCCCGACACTGGAGCCAGTGCTCTTACTCACAGTGCTACCTGGCCGCCCCCAGACCCTTCTTTCTGTGTAACCCTGGGCAATTCACTTAATCTTTGTTTGCCTGGTTTTTACTCATCTGTAAAATGGGGGAAATGACAGCACCTGTCTTCTCTGGTTATTGTAAGGGTAAAATGAGAACATTTCTTACTAGCCGTGTGACCTTGGGCAAGTCACTTAACCTCAACTGCCCTCCAAAAAACAAAAAATAAAAATAAAATAAAATGAGAACATTTGCAAAATGTTTTGTAAACATTAAAATTTTGTAAACATATAAATACCAACTATTATTGATATTATTTTTATTACCAAATCCTCATCCATCTTCTTGTTCTTACCAACCTCATTAAGAAAAAAAAAATTGTCAAAACCCATATGACAGGTATGCATAGTCAAGAAAAACAAACTCCAACATGTATTATTTCAAAAAAATCTGTCTTATTTTGCATCTTGAGACCCTCATATCTCTTATAAGAGGTGACTAGCTGCTACATGATCATTTCCTGGAATTGTGATGGTCACTGAATTGATCTTAGAGTTCAAGTCTTTCAAAGTTGTTTTTCTTTGTAATCTTGTTGTTATGTATTATATAAATTGCTTTCTTCACTTCACTCTGTAGCACAAGTTTATATGAGTCCTTTAATATTTCTATGAAACCATACCTTTCATCATTTCTTATTGTGCAATAATATTTTATTACATTTATATACTATAATTTTTCAACCATTTCCCAATTGATCAGCATCCCCTTGCTTTCTGGTTCTTTGCCATTGCAAAAAGAGCTGCTACAAATATATATGTATGTGTATATATATATATATATATATGTATATATATATTGTATACATAAGTCCTTTCCCTCATTTGAATTCTTTGTGACATTAAGCTTAATAGTGTGGATTCTGGATCAAAGGGTGAGCACAATTTAGTGATTTCTAGGGCACAGCTCCAAAATGATTTCTTAAAGGACTGGACCAATTCAGAGCTCCACCAATAGCAGGGGTGCTGAACTTTAAGAGAGGATATTAGCAAAGCGGAGCATGTTTAGAGCATGCCCAACAGTATAGTGAAGAGATTTAGAAACAATACTATACAAGAAATCATTTGAGAAATATGAAATGGTTAAGTTAAAAAAAGAGTAATGGGTAACAATATCTGATGTGATATATTTAAGAGCATGTGGAAGAGGAAGAAGATTTGACTTGTATCCTCCCTCCACAGCAATTTTTTTCCAAGGGTGGTACCTGGAAGCCAAAACTATTTTCATAATAAAATTAAGGTGTTATTTTTTTTTTGGAGGGGGTGAGGCAGGATAATTGGGGTTAAGTGACTTGCCCAAGGTCACACGGCTAGTAAGTGTTACGTGTCTAAGGCTGGATTTGAACTCAGGTCCTCCTGAATCCAGGGCTGTTGCTCTATTCACTGCACCACCTACCCACCCCAAAGATGTTATTTGCTTATGAAAATTATCCTTCGTTTTCCAACTTTGTAAATATGAAGGCCAGAATTTCTTCATATACTTCAAAGCAACACATCACAAAAAAATTGAATGCAGAAGTAAATATGAGAATCCAACTGTCTTCAATTAAGCCAAACATTAAAATGATTTGCTGAAATATTTAAAACAATGCCACTTTTTCATTTTGAAAAAGTTATGTTTCATAAAATATATTATTCATATCAACTTGTGATAGATTTATTAATGTTATTTTAAAAATGAATATGTTAAAATTTTTCAGTATTAAATTCTAATATGGGAAATATTTACAGATTTAACCCACACACAAAAAAAGCTCTTTGGAATCCTCATTAAATTTTAGGAATATAAAGGGGTACTGAAACTAAAAACATTTTAAGAACTACTGCTCTCCAGAACAGAATGCAAATTTTGCTCAATTTAGAAAAGAATTTTTTTTAACAATTAGAGCTGTCCAACTACAGAACCACTTACCTAAAGCTAGACATTTCTTGTTACTGAAGACATAAAGAAATAAAGACAAGAAATGTCTGGGCAATTAGTTTTCAGAGAGGTCCAAGAAGATAGTTATATTATCAAGGCGATTGTATGAAATAAGCTCGCTGTCCTGTTCTATTTTAAATATATTATTCTCATATTATTCTAACAGGATACAATCAAACAGGATGGGAAATCAAATACAATGAATAATACTAGTCATAAAAGGTGTTTAACCCCTCATCACAAGCTTAAAACAATTCCACAGATAATGAATGGAGGTCCTGAAAGCAATGAAGGGAAAAGAGACTGAGGATACATTCTCGAGAAGCTAAAATATCTGGCCCACTTTGCTTCATTTCTTTGGTGTTTATATATTTTCAGCTTATTCTTCAGCTCAGGGTATTTTTAAACAGGAGAGTGAAATACCCTTATAGTGACTGAAAAACATATTTACTTGCTCTTGTATTTTTCTGTTCTTTTTGAAAAGGATTTGCTTGGCACCCTGGCTTATTCAAGGAAGAAAGTGATTCTTTTCTTGTTCTTAGGCCTCTCTGAATCCACAATAATTGTTCTTCCAGGTGTGTCGTATTGCATCAGCATAAAACATTCTATTTTACTTAAGAGCTATTTATAAAAAAAAAAAAAAAGACAAAATGGCAGACTTGGATTTACAGACCTATGGAGTGCTTGGTCTGGAAGGGGAGAAAGATCATCACATTCAGAAGATCTGAGACTCAGAGCTGGAAAGAGCCCAAGAGCTCATCTAGCCCAACCCCTCACTTTACAGATCACTAAACTGAGTCCCAGAGAAGCATGTGATTTGCTCATGATTTTCCAGAGATTTAAGTATAAGATTTTTACTGTTGCTGAATATAGGACCTTTAAAACCAAAAAGAGGTTAATGTAAAAAAAAAAAAAGAACATTATTTTGTGGGGTCAGATAACCTTAGTTTATGTACCAAGGCTGTTACTTAGATCTGTGGGGAAAGCAGCAACCACTCTGCACCTTCATTTCTGCACTGATAAAATAAAGATAATAATACTGATGATATCAATCACACAGGGTTATTAGCAGGAAGGTCCTTCTTTTGCTATGAGGTAAAATATAAATGCAGGATGTTAGTACTATTGTTACTACTTTCTAAATTCCAACATTTTATCCTGACTTGGATTAGTTAGACATCGGCGGGGAGCAGTCATTCCCATCAGAGACATAAGGATAAAGGGCCTGAACTTTCATTTTAGGATGTCACAATATCTGCTGTGATTCTCACTGGACCAAATTTGCAGCCTTTTATCAAAGCAATCTATTCCTTTGGGCAAATTGCTACTGGAGTAAATATGTCACATAGAATTGGATGGAAACTTAGACATCTAATTATAACATCATTAAAATCTTAAAGCTGGAATAGATGATGGAAATCAAGTCCATACCCTTCATTTTACAAATGAAGAAACTGAGGCTCACAGAAATAAAATAATTTGGCCTAGAACAAAGAGGTAGGATAAGATTTGAGATTTTAACTCAGACCCTGTGACTGTAAATCCAACATTCTTTCCATTAAAGCACACTTTCCCTTAGGTAACAGAGGCATGGGATGAAGGGGATTAAGTTGTTGACTGAAGGTCAATACAGGGAGATATTTATGAATTTGGGACTAGCTCTTTGGTCCAGAGTGTAGGTAACTGAGTATAGAGACCATGTCCTTTGTCCATCTCTTTACAAAAATATTAGAATTTACTTTCATTTCACCCTTGGGCTTTGGCCTGGGGTCCAGATCAGTGGATAATGAGGATTTGTTTTAGAGATTTATCAGTAAAGTAGAAAGGACCAGGCACAGTGAAAGAATTTTTATGGTCATTTGAATTTGCAAGCTGAAAAGTCTCTTCTTTCTCTTCAGCAGAGATAGGTAGTCATGCAACCATTGTGATGTAGGTAAGGAAGTGTGATTGAAAAAAGATATTTACTTGCTCTCATATTTTTCTGTTCCTTTTAGTCATGTATTAACAAAGCAGCTGGGTTTGTTACTTGGACAGGGAGAGACAAGAACAAGCTGACATTGTGCCAGGGGACAGTATGGTTCACCACCTGCTAGGTGCTTTTCATTTAGGGACTAAGAAGGATTGTCACTGGTCCTCAGGACAGATGCTACAGACATGATTCCAGAAATCAGCTGAGTATTCTATGTTGTCAGGAACAGTGTCTTCGGTGTAGAGAACAAGGGCACACTGTTCATAGTCTCTGTGATACCAATTCCTTTGTGATGAAAAAAAAAAAAAGACTATTCAAACTGCCCAAAGTAAGCCATAATAAAAGTGAGGCAGGCACACTTGGACCAATTTCAAGACCTAGGATTAAAAAGGAATAGAAACAACTGAGCTTCTAATTTCTGCCTAAATAAACGTAAAAATGGGGCTATATGAGAAGAAAGAGGTGAGCCTTCAGGAAGAAAAGGAAAGATCTCATGGCATGGTGGGGAGCGGGGAGGAAAGGCAGAATATAGTAAAAGAGTCTGGGATAAACAAGAAGCAAAGCCAGCAAACAAGAGGGAGAAACTCTCCCTGGGATAGGGAAGAGAACACTTTTTAGGGAATGCTTGCTTCAAAAGAGACACCTTTTTTTTCTTCTAAAGTTAGGAAACTTCACACAGGGGCAAAGGAAAGTGAGCCAAAGAAAATGAGAATCAGAGGCCTACTATAGATGGAACAAATGAAAGTTTGCATAAAAGAGTGAAGTTGATCAGGGAAAAAGAGAATGTCAAAAATAAGCAATACTTCAGAATACTTCAAAATAAAAAATAGTTCAGAGAGCTCAAGGAGGAGAAGAGAGGGTTGTTGGAAAGGGCTTGAGATAAAAACATCAGACTGAGGTTCCATAAAAAGAAGTTCTTCAGAAAATGGAATTATGCAAGCCAAAGTACAGAGCAGGGGTGTGTGGCACAGTGAGTGCCACAGAGAGATGGCCTTAGATTCAGAAAGACCTGGCTCAACTGTGGGATCCTGAACAAATCTCTTAAACTCTCAGTGTTCTGGGCTACTTTCTAAGGCTGTAAGTTACAAAGAAAGTACCAATATGCTTCAGTAGAGAGAATTTTCTCACCCCATATCAATGATATCATGATCCCAGTCCCTGTGGTACAAGGAAGGGAAACAGATGAAGACTAATACTGGATATCATCCAAAGGATGAAAGAGTAAATGATGCAGGAGCAAACATCACAGTTCAGTAAGTGGACCGTTATTTAAGAAGGAAGAACATGCTCCTGGGTCTGAAGGCTTCACTGCCCATGTCTACAAGGCACCTAAAAATTTTGAGTGTGAACCTTCAACTACTCCAGTCAGTGGCATATGAGAGGAAAGATGAAATAATCATCACAATGAAAGTAGAAGAGTGAACAATAATTTTACAAAGGGAGATAGCAAAGATGACAGAAACTGTGGTGTTACTAGGTGCCAACCAGAAGACAATGTGGTATGATAGAAGTCTCTTTAGGGACCTTAGGCAATCTCATCTCTCATTTTATGGGGGGGGACAAATTGAGGAAGAATAGTGTTCTTACTTTCCTCAAATACCTGAATTTATTTATTTATGTGTTGTAGCCCACCAGTAGAATATCATAATTCTTCAGTGTAGAGAACATTCTTCTATCCCCATGCAGGATCCTGAATGGTAGCTTGCATAAGGTGGGTGCTTAATGAATGTTGACTGAATTGATTTGCCTTCAGTCCTTGCCAAAATCATACAGATGGTGGGTATCCAGGATCACAGAACACTAGTCACAATGGCCTTCATAATGTAATGGAGTTCAACCTTTACTTATATAAGAATCCCTTCTAAAACTTCCCCACTAAGTCCTTCCCAAGTCTCCACCAGAAAACCTCCAGTCACGGGCAGTTCACAGTGGGTAGAAAAATTATTGAGAGTCAGCTATTTTCCACTTCAAAATGGCACACCATTCTGCCTGTGTATGACAATAATTTGAAGCTCTATAGTAGTCAAAAGTTGACAAAGTGCCAATTCTGCTTGGGGATGGCTCCAAATGATAGTACTGGTATTCTTACAAAAAGCTTAAATTTACCACTCTGTGGTTTCCACCTAATGCTCTCAGTTCTGTCCTTTGAGGCCAAGCAGAATAACTCTATTTTTTTCTTCTACGTTGCAGCTTTTTAAATCTTTCAAGGCTGCTTTCTCATTCCTATTAAGTCATCTTTTCTCCAATCTGAACATCCCCTAGTCTTTAATGAATCCTTAAGTGGCAGAATGGTGGCACAGTGGAAAGCGAGTCAGGAAGCCCTGAATTCAAATCCAGTCTCAGACACTTCCTAGCTGGGTGACCCTGGGAAGTCACTGTTTGCCTCAGTTTCCTCATCTGTAAAATGAGCTGGAGAAGAAAATGGCAAACCACTCCAAGATCTCTTCCAAGAAAGCCCCAAATGGGGTTAAGAAGTATCACACACAACTGAAACAACTGAACAACAACAAATGGCAGAATCTCCATTTCCTATACTATCCCCATTGCTTTCTAATTATGTTACAGTTAGCATTGTTCTTCATAAGAGGTGTCATCATAGATGGAACACCAACCTACTAGTCACTTCAGTTCCTATCTTCTTGCTTGGACTATTTAACTTGCCTTCTGATTGGTCTCACTCCCTAAAGGTTTTCCCCATTCCAATCAAGAGATTTAGTGGATATCAATTAAGTGATAAAGTAGAGATCTACCTATGACAGACACCTCATTACCCAGTGAACTCTAGGAGCTAGCTCTCTATTACCTTCAGGATCAAATACAAAGTCATCCTTTGGCATGTAAAGTTCCTTAAAACTGGCCTCTTCCCACATTTCCAGGCTTTGTACCCTTTACCCCACTCTGTGCACTCTACAACCAATTGGCTTACTTGCTTTTCCTTGGACATAGCATTCAGTCTCTGATCTTGGTGTTTCTCTGACAACTCTCTCTCATTCTAGGAATTCTCTCCCTCCTCATCTCTGTCTATTGGTTTTGATAGCTGCCTTCAAGACTCAGCTGAACTCCCACCCTTTGAAAGAAAACTTTCCCAATGCCTGAGCTGCTAGTATCTTCCCCTATGAAATGACCTTCTTCTACTCTGAATATATCTTGGCAGCTAGGTGGCTCAGTGGATAGAGCGCTTGGTCCAAAGACAGGAAGACCTGAGTCCAAATCCAGCCTCAGACACTTACCAGGGGTGTGACTCTTGGCAAATCACTTAGCCTGTCTGCCTCAATCTATTGGAGAAGGAAATGGCAAACCACTCCAGCACCTTTTCCAGGAAAACTCCATTAGACAATATGGTCCACAGGGTCACGAAGAGATGGGCATGACCTGATGACTGAAGAACAACACTTATCTTTATACTGAATGATTTACAAGTCTCCTCCCTTACAATATTAGCTCTTGAAGGCAGAGACTCTTTCATTGTATCTTTGCTGCTTAGCTGGGTGTCTTTAACTCAGCAAGCCTTAAACAGTATTTATTGATTGTTTTGGCTAAGCAAAGTACAATAGACCTCTCTCCTCCTTCATTTTGGACACTTTGCCTCACTCAATGCAGCCAAAGAGGAAAGTAAAGGAATCTGACCTATGGAGGAAAGAGAGTGAATCCAACGCATTGTAGAATTATTTCAGGGCTTACTGATTTTGTGTTGTGACAGAGGGCAAAGGATGCTAACAAATTACATTTTCTCACACTGAAAAATTGATGAGGAAGACTTTTTTTTTATAGAAAAGAAACAATTTTCAAACAGAAAAGCCTAAGCATAAGAATGCCATGAGAAAAGATGGCCAAAATGAGAATAACAGCTGAGGAGCTAAAAAGATATCTAGTAATGTATTAGACAAAGAAATATAAAAGCAAAACTCCACTTACAAAATAGGAACTGAGAGAAGATGGAGACAATAAAGATATCCTTAAAAAGCTGTGGGAAATAGAAGAACTAGGGCAAAGAAGGATCTTTATGTGAATCCTCACATAACAGCTCTGGTTCAAGTCAGTGTAAAGTAGTAGGACATAAAACAGTATTTAAACTAGACAAGGGGCAGAAGGAGACAAAGAACACTTAATGCCTATGTGAAAAATAGCCAAAGATATTTGAAGCTACTTAGACAGAATTGTGAAGGGAGAAAGAACAAACAAGCTACGGTTACAAAGAGAATTTATGTGATTTTATTAAAAAGAATTGGGGAAATGTAAGAACAGCAATTTTAGGGACAGGGATTATAATGTACTAGCAATGCTGAAGCCTATAAATATGAATTCTATCAAGTGAACAACTGATTAGGAGAGGAAGACACATTACTGCAAAAACAAAAGGAAACAAAGTTAAACAATTGTCCAAAAAGCTGTTGGTTTTTGTCTTTTGAAAGAAGAATTATAAAACTATGAATAGAGAAACATAGCATATCTGAGCTCAATGGGACTTCAGAAATCATCTATCTGGTATAATTCCCTTAATTGAAGATTAGAAAGTTGAGACTCAGAGAAAATAAATGACTGTGCATGTTCATGGAGAGCCTGGCCTAGCATTCAGGTCTCTTCTTCCCCAGTCCAATTCTTTGCCATGCCATGCTGTGATGACACGTTTAATACTTCAATGAATCTGTGATCTCCTTGATACAGGTACTCCTTCCAATTAAGACTAGCACAATCCAGCTACCCCTCATCCTGTGTGACTTAGATTGGTGTCCTCCAGTAAATCTGATACTGAAAATTTACTCATTACAATGTCAACTTCTTGAGGGAAGAGACTATTTTTGTGGGATTGTTTCCTTAGTACTTAGCACAGTGTGTAGTACAGAATAAGAACTTAATATTTATTGATTCATTGGTCTGACCCTCAAGCTCTTGACATTTCACGGGCATGGGGGCCACTCATTATGTATCTTCTGTCTTTTATTGGCCAAGCAGTTGTCTGAATATTTACTTTATGTCATTTTTTTTCCAATTAAGTCATGCCTTACCCATGACCACCCAGTAACTGTCCAGTGCTCCTTAAAAAAACCTCAATGTGAACTCTTTGGAGTTTTGAACTTTTAGAAATTATGGTATTCCATGAGCCAAAGCTATACAGCAATTCTGGAAGAACAATGGTGTTCAAAAGATGGTTTTTATTTCAGGGTTGTGCTTTGGGCCTAGATGTGCATGGGCAGGGTGGCAGTCAATATAGCACTGACCTCAAGCCAAGAAAACCTGGATTCAAGGTCCCACCTATGACACACAAAGGCTGTGTGGCTCTGGGGAAATCATTTAACCCTTTGCTATTCTAGGCCTTTATTTATAAGCTGCAGAGAAGGTATCAACCTCCTCATCTACAAGTTTCCTGTGTCAATGATATCATAGACCGAGCCCTATCCTTGGTATAATTTGATATATGATATGATATTACATTGATATGATTAGGTCATATAAAATAACAGTATATTTTAATTAAAAAACCTCATAAGAACTAAATATGATAATAGGTATATAATGCTTTGATAAAGTAAAAAATAAGTCATACAAAGGTAAGATAATGCTATTTAGTAAAAAAATACTTTCAATTATTTTTCTACCACTTAGAATGGGGGAGTAGAAAGAAAGCTAGTAATGAGGGTAGAATTGTTTGCTAGTTTGCCATAATGCATTTATAACTTATTAAAAATATGCTATGCTCCCTTTTAAATTTCCTTAGAACTTCCCAGTCATAATTAATTTTCTAGCTTTAAATGAGTAATCTGTTTGTAGTGTTTTCCCAAATGAAATAAAGAAGAACCACAGCAAATGCTAAAGTGAGCTTGAGCCTAGGGGGACTTTGAATATTGTACTGATAAACAGGGTTCCTTTGCCTCTGGGCTCTTATTTCATATCAACTTTCATTAATTTCCCCTTCTAATGATTTCTGTGATCCCTGTTTGTATAAATGGGAAGTAAAATATGTCCAACTGACAGGTTCTTAGGGAACCATGACTAAGTTAGGAGATAAAGTTGAAATAATCCCTGTCACTTCCCATCACACATAGGCCATCAGATGCCCCAGTGGAGGGATTTGGGAAGATATACAGCATTTGGCTTCTGCACCTGTGTAACATGCTCTCTGCTATTCTTGATGATCTTTGCAGTGAAGTTCCTAGCAGAACCTTGTAATGGGTGTCTTATAATGTTAGTGGAATTTAGTTACTAATATTCTCGGTCTTCCCCTTTGATTATTTTTGCTAACCCTCTATGCTTCACTGTGCTGGTAATTTCAACTTTCTACTATAGAGCAGTCAAGGTTTGCCCATGAAACCCTCAGGATTATCAAAGACTTTAGCACTCCTAGGTGTGTGTGGAGGGGTGGGGTGGGAGAGGAAAACAGGAAGCACAGATTGGTGTCAGGTTCCCTTATAACACTCAAAGAAAAGGGGTGAGTCAACTATGGTCCTGTGAATTAACTCAGATGTCTATAGTACATAACAGATGATGGGGATTATCATTATAATCATCATTAATGTTATTATTTCATATTTTGTGTTTATTTGTTTTTTGGCACCCCAAATACTTTAGCACAGTCCTTAGCACAATATGCTTAATAAAATATTTGTTGACTATCACACATTAATGTTTTATGAAAAGTCCTTCTCAGAGTGACCCCGTGAGCCTGTAGTGCAAATATTAATACTCTGATTTTACATATGAGGAATCAGAGGCTTGGGAACAGCTACAATCACAGGCTTAATAAATGACAGAGTTGTCCTTGAAGTTCAAGTCCAGCTTTCCCCTACACCATCTAACAATGGACTAGGAATAAAGAGACCTGTTTCCAAACAAAAATTTGCTTCTTATCATTTCAAATGACTTCCTGCAGACTCCTCACCACTGGCTTACTCTACAACTATCTCTATCCCCACTGGATATCTGGATTCCACCCCAATTCCGCTGGTTCTGACAGTTGCCCTTTCTGTTTTATTTTGCTGGATCCCAGACCACCCCTCATCTCCCCACTATCTCCTTGACATGCCTTCCCAAGTACACTGTTCCCTACCCCAGCTTACCAGCATGCCTTTATGTTCTGTCTTTCCACCTAAGACTGCACAGGGAAGGGACCGTGTTAGCTTTTATTTGTATCCCTAGAGCTTATCATAGTGCCTGGCACATAGTACTTAAATTTATCTATCTACCTATCTATCTATCTCTCCATCCATCCATCCATCCATCCATCCATCCATCCATCCATCCATCCATCCATCCATC
>NW_027185612.1:5820633-5830862 GCF_028583685.1 Petaurus breviceps papuanus | reverse complement strand
ATCTATCTATCTATCTATCTATCTATCTATCTATCTATCTATCTATCTATCAGCTATCATCTATCAATCTATCCATCTTTTTGGACAAGAAGATCATTGGGGCTAGCCTTAATTGTAGCTAGACATTGGCAAAATCTCGCTTTCAGCACTCTCTCATCTCTTTCTTTGCCTCTCTCTAGCCTAAAACTAATCCTCACCCTTCATTCCCCACTCCAGGGGCCCAGTGCACACATGCTGAATCCTAATTTCTCAGAGAGCCAGCCCACCAGAGACCCAGGAGGAAAGAGTTCCCTAGGTATAAAAGAAGACCAGCCACCTGAGTCTTCAGAGATGCTTCCTCTTTTCTATTTTGTTACGAAACTTTACTTCCTAGAACCCCTTCCCCAAGTTCTTGAGACACAATGCTTTCTACCATTGAGAACAGGTTTTGCCCAATCCGGTATGAACGAGTCTCTTTATTCCTCTCATTAGATAGCTAGATAACAGTTGAATTTAAAAAGGATTTTAATAACACTTAAAGAACATAGTTACATAAAGTGAGACTCTGAAGGGATAGTGTGGTGTAATACCCAGAGTCCTGGATTGAGTCAGGTATCCTACCACTCACACCAGCTGCTAACTGGGAGAAAATACGAAGCCTCTTCACTTTCATCACCTGTAAACGGAGAATGATTTTACCTACAGTACCTTCCCCTCAGAGATGCTGTGAAGCTCACATGAGGTGAGGTATATGCATTTATTTACAAACCTATTATGTAAATGTCAGTTATTAATATCTTCTCCTAAGATATCCCTTACAGGGAGCCTTAGAGGCGCAGTGGGTAGAGCTCCAGGCCTGGAGTCAGGAAGACTCTTGCTAGTTGTATGCTGCTTGGCAAGTCACTTAGCCGTGTTTGGCTCAGTTTCCTCGTCTATAAAATGAACTGGAGAAGGAAGTGGTGAACCACACCAACATCTTTGCCAAGAAAACCCCAAATAGAGTCACCAGGAGTTGGATGTGACTGAAACAACTGAACAACAACAACAAAAGAGCTCCCTTATTCCATGAAATAAGGGAGAAGACTTTTGTTGTCTATCTTCTGTGTGTAAAGCACTGTTTGAGGCTCTGCCAACATGAAAATGACAAATGAAATCATCTTTGCCTTCAAGAAGCTTACAAGTTAGTAGAGTACATTTGATCTGCTACTTTAGATGGTGTCTGAACTTCATCTTAAAACAAGAGATGCACTCTCTGAGGCAGAGGTTAAGGAAGTGATAGAGAAGTAGCTCAAGCCCTTACCACCTCTCACCTAAGGTTATTTCAATGGTCTCTTTATCAGTCAACCCACATCGTGTCTATCTCCACTTCAGAACTTTCTGTACATTGCTGCCAACGTAGTTTTCCTTAAGCACAGATTCCCCTACTCAGCCAATTTCAGTGGCTTCTGATTGACTCAAAAATAAAATAGAAACTCTTCTGTTTGACTTTTAATGTCTCACACAGCCGGACTCCAACCTATCTTTCCAGCTCCAGTGGATATCATTTCCCACTCTGTACTCTGTGATTCAAACAAACTGGGTTTTTCTCCATCTCTCACAAACAACACACCATCTCCTGTAAACATACCTTTATACTGTCTGTCCTTCCATTGCCAGAATGGACTCCATCCTTACTCCTACCTCATAGATGGAGCTCAGATACAATCTTCTACAAGAAGCCTTTCCTGATTCTCTCCTAAGTCTATATTGCACTTAAGTACTTTGTATATTTTGTAGTTATTGTATTTATTGTAGTTTTGCATTTATATTGTAGTTATTCCAATTACATTTATGCTATAAATATTTATATTTGTACTTGTTGATTCCCTGCTAAGACTATGAGCTCTTCATGAGAAGCAATTGTTTCATTCTTGGTACTTGCACCCCCAGCACATAATATAGTGCTTGGCACTGTGTTTAAAAATACTTTTTGATTATTTGATATAATCATACCATAAAAGTTTTTTTACCTTTCACCAAGGAGTGCTTGGCTCACACTCTCCACCTAGGCTTACCAATTCCTGGCAGACTTTGTGGTTTAAAATTCCTCTTCCTGCTTTATAAGCCTCCCAATTTCCCAATCCTTTCAGGCACTTGTCCTAGCTAACTGCCATAACAGGAAACCACCAATAAGCAAATCCCTAATGACTTCCCTTCCCCCGGGCATTCAAACCCCCCCCCCCCCCCAGATTTGGAATTCCAATGATTTCACCAAAAGGAACAAATAAATAATGGCAAATTGCAAATACTATGGCAAGTCAGGGTAGCTATGTTTTGGATAAAGGCTGTGGGGCTAGAGGTAATGGGGTTGCCCAGTTGATTATAGGCAGTTTTGATAGATGTTTTGGGTAGTGGAAGTTCTCCATTTGTTAATATTCACACCAAATATTACTGGAAGTCAGTCATTCTGGTGCTTTGAGAGACTTATTCAATTCTAGTTCAGACCTGCAGGTGCCCTTATACTCAGGGGTTGGAGGTTAAAGACAATGAGAGAGTAAAGATGGCAGGCATCCAATAAAACACTACAAAGGACTGGTCAAGAGCACAGCAACTGATTAAATTATTTCCCTTGCAAAGTCAGCTGGTACTCCCAGGATAAGGCTAAGGCACTATTAATATGAAACATTATTTCTGGAGATGACTCCACTATCTAATATCTTTGTTTATTTTGCCTAAGGCTCTCTTCTCTTTTCCCTCTTTATTTTCTCTCTTGGTGAGCTCATCAACCATGAATTCAATTCATTTCTATTCAGATTACTCCCAGTCTACCTGCATATTCAACCTTAGTCTCTCTTTTGAGTTCCATTATTACATTACTAACTGCCTTTTGGACATTTTCAAACAACTATTTGGTAGGCAACTCAATGTCAACATGTGCAAAAAAGAACTAATTCCCTTTCTCCCAAATCCATTCTTTCTTACTAAATTTCTTCTTCTTTGATGGAGCCCATATGATCAGCTCTGGGTTAGTAGGAAGGACACAATTGATCATATTATAAATCTGTTCCATTTCCAAAAATCCTAGCAGCTTTGTATACACAACAATTTATTCAATTATCATCAATCATTCAGCAATATGATTTGTAGATTAACAGAGAAAAAATATACACAAAAGTGCTTTTGATGCATAAATATACAAACTAATTAAAGTCTTCGACTTGGGCAGCTAACAACAGATGCTATCCACGGATTGATAGCAAGACTCTTTGCCAGACCTAGTCTTTTCATTTAAGTGATCAATACTATATTTACTCACATAATCTCTCCTCCTTTTCCACAGATATTTTATTGCTAACATGAGAAGGGAAATTATACAACTGTAATCATAATTTCCCTCCTTAGAAGATGACAGATCTATCAATAAATTCTAGCAGTCCCTAAGCTAATCAGTATTTCAAAGGGTACAGGTAGGCATGTAAATGTTACAGCATGCTACCTTATTGAAACTCTTCTGGATAAGGGGTTCTGGCAGTTTCACCTCCTGGTCAGGGATAAGTACTAGACTTGTGATTTCACTGGCATGGAGAACTCCCAGGGTTGGTGAAGGTTGAGGGTGAGGGCTAGGGTGGGATTCTCTCTACCAATGTAGGTCAGAAACTTTTCTGCAACTTACAGTCTTAGAGAGTTGCCTAGAGAACTCAGAGTTTAAGTGACTTGCTGAAGGTCATAAAGCTAGTATAGGTAAGAGGTGACCTTGGCTTTGAGGTCAGGTCCCAATCCTACACAGTGCATTTCTTCTCTTTACCTCTGAATAATTAGGCTAAGTTCCAATTGATAAAAGTTTAGCTTGTGATATTATTTTGATTCTTATAAAAAGACATAGTAATATGAACAGAAAATAATATTTACCCCAATCTATTCTCAGAATCCACAAAACCTTTCAGAGTGGCATTGCCCTACACTGCTCTAAGATCAAAAATAACACTGCTTCTCAATAAGCATTTATTAAGCACCTATCACATGCCAGGCACTGTGTTAGATATTGGGAACAAAGGGAAAAAATGATGTTTCTGTCTGCAGATAGCTTACATTTTAGTAAGGGGGCAGATAAGACATTCAAATAGATTAAATATAATGTTATGTCAATAAAAACAAATATACTTTAAGGAAGGAGAGTATAAAAAAGGATCCCCACCTCCCCTGGTTTGTAGAAGCAATGCAAGGCAGAGATTCAAACTTTGTTTCTTCAAAACATCACAAGTTATGAACAACCACCCTCTAGAAGGGGGATCAACAATTGTATTGGGATAGGCAAAAGATTTTACAAAGTGCTATGTGAGTTGAGAAAAAGGAAAGACCACTTTCTTTTTTTTGGAGAAGATGAGAGAAGGCTTCATGAACATGGTGACATCTGAAAGAATGGATAATATTTCAAATAGATTCCTAGGGGAAGGACACTGCAGTTATAGGATACAACTAATGTATGAAGGTATGAAAAGAATAAGACAAGTCATTTTTATTTGACTAGCAAATAGGACATCTGAAAGGGAACAATGTGAAATAATACTAGAAAGGTAAAGCTAATCCTAGAACTATTTAGAAGTGTAAAGGGCCTTAAGGATCACCTAGCCTAAACCCTCATTTTAGAAATGAGGAAACTGAGGGCCAGCGAGATGAAGTAATTTACTCTAGGTCCTACAAGTAGTAAGTGTTCACAAAAAGCAAGGATTTGAACCCAGGTCTTGAGCCTCCAAGTCTAGCATTCTTTCCATGGTACAACATAGGTGAGAGCCAGATTGCAGAGGACTCCTATTATCTGGTTGAAGCTTATCTTTTTAACTTAGTAGGCAAAGGGGAGTCATTAAGGGCTTTCTAACAGAGAAATATTATATAGAATGAATTGAAAGGGCAAGGCAGACAGGAGTCAAAATAAGTGATAATGAAGAGAACTGCACTGGGAGTCAGAAAATTTGGGTTCTTGTCTTGTTTGATATTAAGTAAACATGTATCCTTAGACAAGCTACTAAAAAATTGACATCTAAGAACATGATTTACTAGTTCCCAAATTATGATCATAGATAGAGAGTCAAAAGAGACCATGTAGGTCACCTAGTCCCAACCCCTTTTTATTCGTATTTAAGGACATTTTATGGATAGGAAAATTGCACACCAGAGAAATTACATTCATTCAAGTTATAGAACCAGAATTGGGACTCAGGACTTTTGAGTCTCACTTCCTCCTATGGGACATATTTTAGGATCTCGGCTATGGAGAAGGAAGAAGTGAGTAGCCCTTATTCATCCTTCTGGGATAGAGCAGCACTGGTATCTGAGTCATCTACCTCATAAACCACATAGGGAGCATGGACAAACTCATTTACCAACTCCCATTCTGAAGGGAGCGAAGGAAATGAAAAAGCAAAGGAAAATGAAGATTGCTTGGAATCTGTGTGAGCTCTTTGTACAAAACTTCATTTGACTGACAGGAAGACTGAATTGAGCAGAGTTCCATCTATTATCATTATTGGCTAAGGCTGTGCAATAAAGGTTTTATGAAGAAATGTAACTAGCAAAAAAGGTCTAATTTTTGGCACATTCTTTGTAGACTATTGCTAAATCAATAATAACACTGTCTTCAGAGTTTTGGGACACAAGTATAATAAAAACATTTCTTCTCAATATGACTCTTTAATAACTATGTTCACTGAATAGCAAATTAGAAAAACATCACAACTCTTAGGTATTTACTTCCTTTTTTATAATATTATTTTTAACATATATTTTATAATATTACATCTCAAGGGAGGAAAAGATTGGACATTAAGGCAAACTTCATTGTGCAGAATTAACTATGAGTAGAGGCGGCTAGGTGGCGCAGTGAAGTAGAGCACCGGCCCCGGAGTCAAGAGGATCCGAGTTCGGTTCTGGACTCAGACACTTAACACCCACACAAAAATACTAGCTGTGTAACCTTGGGCAAGTTACTTAACCCCAATTGCCCTCAAAAAAGCAAAAAAAAAAAATTAACTATGAGTTACCTGTACTGAAGTCTAATATGAAAAAATAGGGGAGAGATGCCAGGCACTCAGCAGAAGTGAGGGGAAATGCAAGTAGTCTGGCTTTAGTCAGGACTATTTGTCTTACTCTAAGAAGTATTCAATTACTTTAAGAAATTAATTGGAAAAAAAATCCTGCAAACAGAACTTCAACTGTCATAACTAATGACAGGGGAGGCAAAGAGTAATGGTAGGAGCCAGACTTCCCCACTGTTATTGACAAAGGAACATGATTCTTTTTATTTAATGGCAATATCTAAAGTATGTTCTAATATTTTTATTATCTTTATTATTTTATTATCTTATGTCATAAATGGGTGGGACCTTAGAAATTATTAAGTCTAGCCCCCTTATTTTCTAACTGAAGGAACTGAGGCCCAGAAAGGCAAAATGCCTTTTTCTTTGCGTTCGTAGACCTTGGTAGAAAGAAGCAGCCTCCATATTTGAAATTCTGATTTGAATAAATTTGAATAATTTGAATCTGACTGCAAATCCAATATTCCTTCCCTTATTCCATGCTATTTCTTTTGAAGTTATCATTTCATTTGGTCCTCATAACCACCATATGAAGTAGGAAGTGCAAATCATATTATCCCCACTGTACAAATCATGAAATTGAAACTCCCACAGGTGAAGTGATTTGCCCAAAGTCACACAGTAAGTGGAGGTTAGGACTCAGTCTAAATCTTCTTACTGAATATCAAATGTTCTTTATATTGAACCACATTGCCTTTCTGACAAATGTGTATTTTATTACCCATTTGTTAACTTGTTGGTGAAATTTGGTTTTTTTTGTTATTGATGATGGTGGTAGCAATAGTAATGATTTCTTTTCATAGCAATAACTCTTTCATACATTATATATTTGTACCTTTCCTTACAATAATCCAGAGGTTGGGGAAGGTAATATAGAATTACTGAAATACTCAAGGAGATGTGATCACTTCAGTTGGGAAGTTCTGTCAAATCAGATTGCATCCTTTCCATTCCTGTCCATTCTGTGTAATTTTTATTCATGTCCTCCCATTAATTTGCCACAGGGTGTCCACACATTGTGCTTCAGGTTTTCCTTGATTTCTCCTGACATCATAAGTGTAACAGTGAAGCATTGTAACTTTCCACCTATAATCCTGTGCCTTTGCTTGATGACCAGCCCATCATCTCTTCCTATCAGAAAATTCCTTGAAGACATTCTTTGCTCCTAGAAGATATCTTTTACTCCATTGTTCCTCATTGGTCTTCTGTTGAAGCCTGCTCGCATCCCCCACGCACCTCTCCATTGCCTTCTGTGAAATAATAATTTGTAATTCTTTGGAGATTGGTGTACTCCATATCTTGATGTCATAGTGCCAAACTGGAAGATTAGATCAGTGATAATAAAAAGATTTCATAATACCCTTGGGTTCAGGAACAGATATTTGCAATTTTCTATAGGCAATTTGATCTTCTCTTCTATTCAACTCTGGACAAAACTTATTGTTAATCTGTATTGTCTATCCATATATGCATAGTGATAAAGTCAATAGGTGGCCCATCCAAATACATATTGCAATATGGGTGATAAGATTTTTTTTCCTCCAATTTGTCTTTATTATGTGGATGGTCAAGCCACTCAATTCAAATTCCTTTAAGTGACTACAGATATCTTCCAGGAATTTCTGCAATATTCTCAGCACAAAGGTATTAACATGATGTTACTTGCAAACTGAAACATGGGGAAGATCTTACTTCATTTCCCATCAGTGATTCTGCTTGGTTTCTGCTCCACCAACATCATCCTCCCCCAGGATAAGCTCATCACATAAAATCTAATCATCAACAACCTCAGTTGCCTCTCCCCTCTGATTGGAGAGCTGAAAGATAGACCAATAAACTACCCAGAGCCTTCCCTTCCCCTATCCTGCCTTATTCCTCCTAAACCTGTTCTCTATATCACTGCAATTTCCTGCATCCCTTTCCTGTTTCTCCAGCCTGTCACCCTGGCTATGGCTTTATTTCCTCTCTTCACATTCTCAGTTCTTTAGCTGACCAAGTCAAATATACACTATTCTCCCTTGATTCCCTTTGCCCTTTGTTGTCCTACAATTCATACCCTTTCAATCCTCAATCTTGGATCATCTATCCATCTGCTTTTTCTTGTTCTATTACCAATCTTCTCTCTGGTATTTTCATACCTACTAGGTCCACAACAAATTCATGTTACCTAATCTTAACTGAGCACTCACACTACTTAACTGAGCACACACACAGGGGAAATTTTTTTTATTCTTCCTTAACTGACTTTATCTCACTCATCTCATCAGCTGTTTCAAACTTTCTCTTTTCTCCTCAAACTCACAATGACTTCTCCACTGGGGGCATCCATCAATTGGGGAATAGCTGAACAAGTTGTGGTATGTAAGTATAATGGAATACGATTGAGCTATGAGAAATAATGAGCTGGATGATTTCAGAAAACCCCGGAAAGGCTTAAACATACTGATGGCAAAGCAAAGCAGAACCAGGGCAACAATGACTTAACTGTTCTCAGCGATACCCAAAACAATTCCAAAGGACTCATGATGAAAATTGCTATCCATATGCAGAGAAAGAACTAATGGAGTCTGAATGCAGATCAAAGCATACTGTTGTCACTTTATTTTGTGGGGTTTTTTGTTTGTATCTTCTTTCACACTATTACTACTATGGAAATGCATGATTGCACATATATAACCTATAGCAAACTGCTTACTATCTCAGGGAAGGGAAGGAGAGGAAAGGAGGGAAAGAATTTGAAACTCAAAAATATAAAAAAAAAAAACCCCAAATGCTGAAAATTGTCTTGTAATTGAGAAAATAGTATTTATAATAAATGACTCCTCCATTGCTTGTATATTAGCAGATGCCTTTGCTTTCTGCTTACTTAGGAAACAGAGAATATCCATGGTAAACTCAATTCTTCTCCCCAGTTCCACAGGACAAACCTATCTGCATCTTCACATATTTTCTTTTTTTTTTTTATCTTTGAGGAAAGGGTGACTCTTTTCTTGAACAAGACCAACCCTCATACTATCTTCTCCAGAAGAAATGATCTATGGGTCAACTTGCTGAAGAAGATGGTATTGAGGCACAGGTAGAAAGTTCCATTTTGTCAAAGAAAAGGGTCACCATTTATTATTTCAAAGCTCAGGGTATCTGCTAACATTTATAGGAAGTCTTCCCAGAATCCTCAATGCTCCTTGTAGGTGCCCTCTCTGTTTCTTAATTTCCTTGTCCTATTTTAAGTTACTATCTTTTTCACACCTGAACCATTTGGTTTTGGGGAGTAGCAGAAAAAGAATATTTTGTATAAGGAAAATTAACAAAATCCATTAGTGAAGGAGCATAACCTTTCAGATAAAATAATGAGACAGGCAAACTGCTTTGAGGGCTAGATTGAGAAGTGTCCCTCAGAAGAAAGCCCTTAAAGAACGTGTAGAAAGCAGAACAAAGACTAAGGAAACCATAGCTATGGGACATTATGACCATCAGCTCATATGTATGCAACTGATGTCAAATTTTTAAAAAGTACAAATGACAAAAGTATAAATCAAACAACTATTTGAAGTTTGTGGGAAGAGTAAATAAGGACTGTTTGGTTCATAAAGAACAAGAAGGTAGATATCTTGAGTTTTATCTCATGGAATCACCACTCAAGAGATCTTTTTTGAGGGAATTAGAAGACATGGGCAAAAAGACAAATGACGCTTTGTGAAGAAGTTATAGGAATACATTGACAGAAGAAGAGTGGCCTGACAGCAGGAGGAGGCACAAGATACAGGAAACACAAGACATAGGGTTCTAGCTGAGATAATTGACCTTTCACTTGCTTTGATGGAAGGCTGCTGATTGGAAGAGGCATTGCTTTGGTGATTGGCTAGAAAAATCCTAGATTACCTTAGAGAGTTCTTCAGCTGCTCTGCTGATTGGAGAAAAACTGAAGTGTACAGCTGTGCAGAGAGCTATTTGGACTCATTGGTTTCTGGCTCCATGTGAAGCATGAGAGACAGGAAACATCTCAGGAGTGGCTGTGTGGCTGTGTGTGTGTGTGTGTGTGAGAGAGAGAGGGAGAGAGAGAGAGACAGACAGAGACAGAGAGAGAGAGAGACAGAGAGAGACAGAGAGAGACAGAGAGAGAGAGAGAGAGAGAGAGAGAGAGACAGAGAGAGAGAGAGACAGAGAGAGACAGAGAGAGAG